>NW_020273611.1:881625-1199227 GCF_003268045.1 Sipha flava
TGGCGGCGGGCAGAAACGCCTGATAGGGGGCGGACGCGGGCGAACGGGCGGGCACAGTCGCTAGCGGCGCGCGGAGGAACGGGAAAAATTCGTACGCGAAACGCGCCGCGTCCGAGCACGCCCGCCTATTCCCGTACGCCAAAAACGTCTGCGATTGTTTCCCCCGCCCCGCGCGCCCGCGTCGTCACCGGTCAACGCGCTCCGCTACCCCTCCCCAGCGGTGCGACAAGTGCACCGGTACGACGCGACAACGCGTACGCGTACGCGCGGTACGCTCGCACCCGCTCGCCCGCGAACTGCACACGTTACACGGGGACAGTACTGTGTGCACACCGGCGCGCCGCCGCGCCGAATCAATAATGTAACGTTTGGCCCGCCCCCCCGTCCGCCCGCACTAGCCCGCCCATCCGTCCACCCGCCGCGTATCGCCGACGACGACGCGACACACACCGGCCGCGGCTCACCGTAACCGCCACACCTCGGCGTACGTTACCGCGGTGGCGGTGGTGCTCTCGCCGACGGTCAACGCGCGCCACTCGCACACGAGTGTTCGGATATTTCGAATTTCAAATTTCGTGCCCCGCCGCCGAACCCGCTGACGAACGGGGCGTGTGTGTGCGGGGGAGGATGAACAGGCGCGTGCGCGTGACCGAAATGTCCGTTCGCGTACCATACCCCCGACTCGGGGGTAGCACGGACGTGGTGCGTGCGGTTTTCGGTTTTCGAAATTCGACCGCGACCGTGGGTACGGTTCGGTTCCTGGGAAAAAAACGATACGGCCCGAGCCGCTGATCGAGCCTACGCGGCACCAGTGGCGTCCATCTGACCGGCGGAGTTGGGCCCCAAACAATATTTACGATAAAGATCAACAACCAAGTGGGCCCGATTATGAAAACGATAATTCATTGAAATAACTGACTTGGTGAACATTTCATTTCGTAACATTTTTATAATCACCTTTGCGACTTTTCAATCGCATCTAAACGACGTTTTCGAAAAAAATTCAAGTGTACGTGGATATTTCAGTTTTTTATAAATAGCTCAAAAACATCATTTGAAATTTAAGCCTTCTATAACCATCAGTTATGTAAGCATTCAGTGAACTTTTTGTGTTTTTACAATTATTGTTTTTTGAGTTACGATAAAAACAACAATTTGATTTTGTTGTATTTTTATCATATTTAGTATTTTCCTTTGCATTTATTAAGAAAAATGTGTAAAACATTTTGCAAAAATTTTTATTTCGATTGACCGATTAGTTTCCGATATTTTCTATTTTCTATCAAAAATGATTTATAATTGTGGTAAAATCGTGTGCACAGACAAAAAAAAACACATATTATGACAAAACCAAAACTCTAATCGTTTCACACAAAATCTATAAATTAACTAATTAACTAATAAAGTTACGTAATAATACATTTTCGTTTAGTATAGCTGCAGATTCTTATTTAGTAATCTGAAAACTATATACAAACCAATAAATGTAAAAATTAGGCCAAATTTGTGAATTGTAAATACGCAAATGCATACCTTACAATACCCATTGTGCATGATCGCAAAAGATGTGACAAATAAGAATCTTTATATAACTCATCAACCTTAAATGTATAATATCCTTGTAATAAAAAAATTTATATAACTTTTTTTATAATTCAATTTTTACTGTAATGGTTTTATTTGAAATTTACTGAATTAATTTGATTTGCACAAAAACAAAACTCAAACACAGTGAATATTTTTTTTCCTATTGTTTTTATATTATTATTAATATAATTAAATAACTAACTTATTAAAAAGGTTCGGTGAATTGATATTTTATTAAAAAGTACAATACTTTAACGCGTCGATAAAATCTAATAAAATGTATTTTACTTTCAAAAACGAAAATTATTACAATAATATATATTTAGAATGTCCCAACTGTAAATTAATCCATAATAAAATATTTAAACGTTTATTGGGTTTTGTGGTATAAAATATCTGATAGGAATATTGAAAGTATAAATTTAATCAAATTGTATTTTATATTCCGTATTGCTTACGGTCGTTCGTTTATTTCATTGCAAATATTGAGTACAATACTGAATTCGGGATGATTTCAATTGTTAGCTTTTGCAGTTTCATTCGAAGAAAAAAATAATGTAATTTTCATAAATACACACACTACCCGTGCGCACTCGTAACAGAAAACGAATTAAAATCAAATTAAATCTGTACACTGAAATTGCTATCCAGTGCAAATAATTGCTGTCGTTCTAAATTCAAAGACGGCTAGGGCGAAAGAACCAGTAACTTTTTAACCATAACGTATGTTCCGATTTCTTTCAGACTTAACGTGAACCACAAACAACCTATTGAACGATTTCGGGTTTGTTTTATTGAGTTTTTATTAGTTTTGTTAATCGTTTACCGTTACCTTCAGTGCTGCTCATAGTAGCCGAGATCGGAGAGACAGTACAGCATTCGATGGAGCAAAACCTTTCGCCGTCTATAGACGTAGAGCCCGGGGTACGCTTCGTGAAAATGATTTACCTTTATACTTATTAATATTTATGATATCTCGTTGATTCTATTTTGCTGGTTCATTTACATATTTATTATGTTTATGTTGATTGTTCAAAACAATGAACGTTTATGTTGCGTTGCTCTAACTTTCCAATTCATTATTATATCGGTCGAAACGAATTTTGCAATATTTTTCATCCGAAAAAATTACCTATTGCAGCTTATCGCCATAGACGAAATAAATATTGTTGGAATTTGTGTTTATTTATTATTATCATTATTATTAATACATAATCCGAGATACATCAAAGACTAACAATGTTTTTTAATTATTAATATAATATATACTATATATATTATATATTATAACAATAAATTTTAAATTGTAGTTTTATTTTTTTCAATTCGACAATAATGTTATTTTGTACTTGTAAAAATTCTATATGACTCTTAAAATGATTTATTGGATTATATTTTTATCTCGATGTATCTGACGCACTGTAACAGTTGTACGATAAATTCATGATTTCGTATTTTGAGAACATTTTAGGTAATTTAGATGACTTTTTGATACAGGATCATTTCATTTTAATTTATTGGTTGGGTAGGATATGATGAAATGTGACTATGATATTTAATCATGGGACAAGCAAAATGTGTTTAGTTTTAAACTTTACCTTATAATTAATACTGTCAACGTGTGGACGGGGACGTTTGTCGATGGTCGGAATATCGATAATAGTCAACATATAAGTATCGACGGCTCCAAAAACCGCACGCTTTTGGTAATGAAAACCGCACACTTTTTTAAATTCTTGTAACCAAAAACCGTACATTTTATAATGATATATAATTTATTATTTATTATTTATACTACATATTAATTCAAAATCAATTTATTGAGTTACAATCTATATAGGCATTGAAAAATTTAAAATTTAAAATCGAAAAAAATGTATTAAAATGTTTGTGGCTAAAATTTTTTGCCGACGTTTTTTTAAAAAATTAAAATATAAATAAAAAATAAATAAAAATTGCTCCCATTATTACTATCTTCATCTTTTTTTTCTTAGGGTTTATTGAACCTTTAAGACCATCCCGTCTCACAAATTTTATTGCTGTCAATAGTTTTAAAATCCATTCATAAAAACACTTTTTTTTTTTTATAATATATATATATATATATATATAAACTTTACGTTATATCACGCGTTTCAGTCGAAAAATGTACTGGATATTTTTCGAGCACATCAACGTGCGATGAGATAAGCTTATAAATGTATCAATTAACTTTAAAATTATATATACAACATTCGTCTATACAAAATACGTTATTATTAATACATCATATAGTGAGGTTTTTACCCACTATAAGTGTGCGGTATTTGGCTGTATGATATACTTACCTGGCATTCCATAAAGTGTGGGTTTTTTGGATGCAACCATAATTATGTATATAATTATGCATTATATTATGTTAACGAGCTAAAATATTACCGTGCTGATCGAAATGTTTACTCATTAATATTTACTTGTATATTTTGATAAATACTGTACAGAGAAAGATAGTTATTTTCATTGTTTTCTTATTAAATCGTTATGCCCAATTACCATATGTATTACTCTTTGAGTACCGCGTGAATAGAATATTTGATTTTATATTGTACAATTTAATTCATAAAATTAAATATTTTTCAACGACATACTTTTTTAAAAATATATTAACCTATATTTATAAATGTATCATATAGTATGTAAATGTAAAATTTTTATAAGGGTTGACCAAGAAGTATATGGAACCGACACCCATCTGAAACATAAAAAACAAGTTTTGATTAGGCAAAATATATTTTAGAAGATTTTAATATTTAAGATATGCTTGTATACGGATATGGTATGTAAAACGTAGGATGATGCCTTCTCCTCTTACGCATACATAATAAACTATCGATTCGATATTTGGTCTATATATTTATACATATTCATAAAGGTTCATATATGTTATATTTTTTGATAAACTTTATGTTATAGAACATGCAATCAAAAACTATATTCGGTTGCAAAATTGATATTTACATAGAAATTAATAATATGCTAGTAAAATTTAATAACTAAGTAAACTTATCGCATAAATAATATTTTTTTTTATTTTTTTAGTATTTTAATAAATTATATTACAAAGTTTTACAAAGTTGTTTGAACTATTAAAGAAACTTAAATACACTTTCAGACCAAATATCTGCGTACTGAACTTATATTGATGTGTTCATTGATGCTATAAATAAGTTTCATCAATAAAAAATGTAAAGGTTTATTCTTATTTTTTTATGAGGCACAACCAATATTTTATATATTTATTTCCAACGATGTATTGTGGCTTTTATGAATAATTAACAATCCAGAATCTATGAACTTATTATGATGTATATTATTAAAATAATTCATTTACGTAATATATTGTTTTGACCTTTATTTATTTTTTTTTTGTTTGAATTGATTCACTAAACTTTATGCAGCTTTCGAGTTAGCTTTCCCAATTTAATAACTCGCAGCACTCGGATGAAGTATTATTTTTAAATGACATTCATGTACAAATTGTTTTCATAAAAATTGTGTAACTATTTTCCTTATAAAATAAATATATAAATATAACGTATATTTTCAGAGACATGAATTTTATTGGTTAAAAAGGTAATTATGTTTAAAATACGGTGTGTGAACTAAAATAAAAAATAATTTATTATAGTTGTAGCTTAGAAGCCGAATGTCTACTCTGTAATAAAATTAAAGCTTCATTATGTCACCGTTCCAGTTCCTTTATTCTTGTAATTACATATTCCATATATATATATATATTATTTATTATTTTGATAACGGAAGTAAATAAAAAATCTTAAAAAATAAATAAATGAACAGCTAATTTTCTGTTTACTTTATATTACGGCACTTAGATTTAAAATATAAACATAAGTAGAAATTTAAAAAGTAAAAAAGTTGGTTTTTCTTACTACTGTGTGTAAGTGTATTTATCAAATTAGTATATGTGATATAAAATAGGGGTCACGTTTATAAATTATTTATAGCAATTATTAGTTAATTATTAATAATTTATACAACTAATAAAATAATTATTATACATTATATGTTTAGATACAAATCATTTCCAAAATTGTATTTTTCGTCGATCCTTAAAACTACTACACTATTATTAAGATAGTATATATTTTATTTAATTAGCTAGAAAATATATTCTACTTAGAAATATATTATTAATATTTTTTTTCGTGTTTACAATAATATACATTTGATGATATAATGATAATTTAATGGCTTTTTACGTCCCTAGTTATCTTTTTACTTGGAATATTTTGAAATATTAACTTATTTCCCTAGAAACTTTATCAAATAATTTTCTAGATGTAATTTTTAAATTTAATATATTTACGAATGATAGTTATTTTAGTATGTTTTTTAATCGAATTATTAGAAATTACAATCTTCATTGAAAATATATTTTATAATAAATATTTAAAATAAATTATAAAAATAAATATTGATGTAATATAAAAAGTAACCCTAAAAATGTGTCATAATTTAAAAATTAAAAAATAAATCAAATAAATAAATAATAAAAAAAAAAATGAATAAATGCAATTCATTAAAAATACTTAAACGTAACAGTAATGTTGTATTTTTTGACACGTTAAAAAAGATTAAAGGTGTAATTTGAAATTAACATGGTTTATAATTTCCGCACGAAATTTCAAAGTTAAAAAAATGTATGATTTATTAGTAGATAATGGAAACAACTATAACAAATAATTATAAACTATGCAATATACCGTTTATATTTATACATTTCTAACTACTTATAAATATTAAAATTATTAATAATCGTAATTAACTTTCTTTATAGAAAAATTAGGCAAACAAATTGGCTATTTAAAATATTTTAAACTACATGAGAGCATAATTTTAAGAACTTATATAAAAAGAATAAATATGTAGATTTCAACATACTCGTAAAATGTGAAATATAAAATTTATATATAAAAATATATAAATACAATATAAAAAAATATAAATATAAATAAATATAAATATAAAATACATATGTATAAAATATATGAAATAAATCAAATTTTAATAATAATAATAAATTATTCAGGAAAAAAGTCACTTGGACCAAAAAAAAAAAAAAAAAGGTCAGATATCCTATGCATAATACTTTACTTTTAACATTTTGGAAAAGAAGATGTTTTCCCATAAAAACGCATACAAATTCGATTGGTAGTTATTGATTAAAAATGATGAAGATTGTTCTTTTAACAAGTCTATTTTTTGTTTTCATTTTCGTCTGTGAAAAAGCAAAAAATGTTAATTACAATAACAGTACTACATCTGTTACAGGCAGGTTACAATTGCACCCAACGAATTCTAATATTAAAATCATGAATATTTCTAACTGATCACCTTCGAACACACGAAATACAGTCAACAAAAATCATATGAAGATTCAGGTTTGTATGAAAATAAACGAATGACACAGATATTTTAGTTTATTTGTATTGTCATGTTTTTTTCTCGACGTTTGATGTAACAGAGTACACAGAGAGTCTTATGCAAAAAAAGTTTACAATATTGGAAAGTGCGAATGTGAATGGATATAAACAATAATTTGTAACTTCGAAAAACACTAAAACTACCCTTATTGTGTCATGGGCGATAAATCTATTGTAGCCGTTTCGCCGGACCGAACGTTTATTGTTCAATTCTAATTACAAATTCATGCATTTATTGTATGCGCATCGTTTGACACGTATTACAATAAATATGCTATAGCTAAAACGGTAGAAACGCGGAATTAGGATGGTTCTACGTGTAAAATGAAGGATTACTTTCCGGCCGAGAGGTTAAATCAAAAATCTTGATGAACACAATCCTTTAACGCGGAATTATCATTGCAATGAACGAACAGAAATTATTTGGTATCAATGAAATACGGATGTTAACATAGCGCGATTTAATGCTGATTTTGGAGTAAAATTTTAAATAAATAAACGATAACGACAAACGCAAAACAAACGAGATTCGATAACGTTTTTGGCGTACAACTTGAATTAGAATTATAAAACGCGATTATTGTACGACGGTTCCTGTGACGACCCCGAAGGTTTTCGGAAAGAAACCCGACCGGATCAATTATTTAAGAATAACGTCGCATCACGTTTGTGTCCGTCTATCCCGACTCCACTGCGCAAGTGTTAATTATTCACAGTCGGCGGTATAGCGAACTAGATTACGCTGCTCTTGCGCTCATGATACTGCGGCGGCGACACGGCACCCATCGTCAGCGATGTGTTTAATTCGGTTAACTCTGTTCGTATTATCAAGACCATCGTACAACGATACCGGTTAAATAATTCTAGAAGAGCAAGCACGAACTCCGTGAAACCACAACTCATGAATAATGAAATATTTTACGGGCAAATCAAATCGCGCGTTAACCGAAAATTATTATTTAGCACTCACCGGTTATTGTATTATTTATCTGCGTTCCGTGCGCATGAGTTGCTAACCAGGTGGCAGAGTTACACATGATTTTCAAGAGGGAGGGGGGGATGAAAATAAAGTCAATCCCCCATAGCATTCTTAAGAATATACAATAGGGTCTCGATAATACGAACGAGATTAGAGAAGATTTGGTTGTTTGGATTACCGATTTGTTCGGATTATCTATGGCTTAATAAAATCAATTTTATAGTAATTTAATTTATGAAATTTATTTTTTTCTGTATTAATCGTGTAAAAACTCGTAATTTAAGAAGACAATGTGTACAAACTATTATTATATATATATATATATATATGTGTGTATATGTACAGCCCTTTAATATAATATTTATTACATAGGTAATATGAACCTTATTATTTAAAATATATATTTACTATTATTATGATACACATGTGCGTTTTATTTAAGTTTGTAAGTTATCTTAATTAATAACAGCGGGAAGTATTGGAAATAGTATACGTCGAATTTTATCACGCATATTTCATGATGAACTTTTTATCTATTATTCATTACTGGGATTTAAAAAAAAGAAACCATTTTCAAAATTACATACTATCGTTTATTGATTGTTAAATGATTAAATAATATTTAAGAGATAACTAAAATCAATATTACTCCTAAGGTTTTACATAATATTTTCAGATATTATTAGATCACGTAATAAGTTTAAATTTATACCAGAAAAAGAAATTGACATGCATATTTCTGTTTGGTTATCTCATGCTCCTTTTCGATTGAAGAAGACTCCTAACAACTTAGAAACTCAAAGTTAATTATTATTACTCATCAATTAATAAATTGTATGATTTTTAAATAAAATTTCATTGCAATATTTTAATTCGTCTTTTCTATTATATTACTTTTATGCAAATGGTTGACAATATATATTATAACTACTTAAAAAATAAGGTTTTGAAATTAATTTTATTATAATTATTATATAATCATATGATATTTGTCAATACAATTTTATTTTTGAATTTATTTGTTGGTATCAGAACTCTTATTTTCATGTTGTGTTGAGTTTAAAGGATAATGTAATTTCAATGTTTAAAAGAATAAACATTTTTAGAATAATATATATAATTATAATATGCTATCAAAACTTTAAAGTTAACTATCATGAATATTAGAAATATTACTGAATCATGATAATATTATTTAATATATGAAATTAAACATTAACATAGCCTGCTAGATATAATATTCTTATAGCATTGATATTTAAACATTATTAGAATGTTATGTATAACACTGTTATAATGTTTAGTTATAACATTTCTATAACTTGAAAATTGTGGCCAAAAAATTTGTCAATAATGTTATGTCAACATTAAACAACTTTCGGGTAACTCAAATATAATACATTATTAACTTCAAAGTTAATTTAATAATATTAAATTAATATTTTAAGAATATTATTTTGCTATCTTGGGCATAAATATGTGTTAATATAGCGATGCGATATTTCTCAAGCTCATTTGGATTATCAAGACCTTACTGTATATATATCTTATACATATAATATATAATGTACTTACGGATTAAACGGTATAAATGTATATATTGATAATATTAATACACTAGGTAACATTGTTGTATTAAAAATTAAGATATAAATAAATTAACTTATAACATTTATATTATAATAATTAATATAATTATAATTATATCGGCCGTGCGTGACCGAGACACGGAGTATGATATTATTCAATATGATAATATATTATTCGTGGCTAAAACCGAAAAAATATTTTGTTATCGAATCATGTGTTCGAAAATATTCAGATAGGTGTTGTTAAGCCAGCGATATATTAAATTTGAAAAAACCAAATACCAAGGGGAGGGCGACCCATCTATCACCCTCCCCCTTACAACCGTTACTGCTGCTAAATTAACCTAACCGTATTTCTCGATACCACGTCGATAACCTACGAACAATCTCGTCACAAAGTTCAATGGCACCTAATTGTTCGGAGGAATCATGTACAATCGTATTAACCTATAGAATTGAACGCAAAATTAGTTAGATCAGACGGTATTGGATTCAATACGAACGCGCTCGATAAATACTATTAAACGCTACCCTTACATCGTTTCCTTACACGAAATTATATCAAGTTTTACTGGTTACGTATTGGTATCGCTTAATAAGTATGTGGTCCATCGAAATGGTTTGATTTAGAACAATTCTATCCTTATTTAGTTCACGGTTATGATTATTTTCTTTGAGAAAACTCTCTTGAAATAATGAAAGATCGTACGGAGATAAATCCACTTCGGGTATTCGTGCGTATGTACGAACATTTTTACGAACAAGTTTTTACCAAAGGTAATGTGTTTCATACATTTCCATACATATTTTTATATTCTAGACGTGTATCAAATACGACACATTTGTGGCACCAGATCGAGTATTTTTTTATATTCATTTTTATTTTTTCGTAGAACTCCGTGTTAATCCGAACAAAACGTCCGGAAAGAATGAACTTTTCATTTGGGTTCGATAAAGTTTTTTGAATTTCAATTGGTTAAATCTACCTTTAATAAATGATCATAATTTTAAAAAGCAAATTAAATATAAAAATATAAGTAATAATATAAGATACAATTAGTATATTATTGTATTTTTGTACAGATATATAATTATATAAATAGGTATTAAAATAAAGTTGATCAATAGTTAATAACTATTTAATCGATTTTTTATAAAGCATAATGTCACATAAACTATGCATTATAAAATAAATAAAAACATTATATTTAATACATAATAAATTTTAACTAGAAATTTACCTTCACACAATTGGAGAATTTGTAAATGATTATGGAGTGAAATTAATCGGATAAACATTGGTTATTGGTGAACTTTTTCGGTCGACTTTCATGCGAGAACAGATATCAAAATTCCAGAATGGGCGGAATCAATAATACGGATTACGGATTTGCTGTAATTTTTTGTAAAATTATTAGAATTTGTTACTCGCGCAACGCTCAGTTGTACATTCTTTATTTATATTTTGCAAATATTCATACATTCTTGTTGAAAATTCTTGTACTGAAATATTTGGAAACTGTGAGTATGCAATGTTTCTCAAAAGTCAAACCGTTTCAATTATTAATAAGATATAAGTAAATATTTTCGATAGATCAACACAAAATATATTAATATGTATGGTATTGAGATACAGGTTTTCACATATGAGTGTTATTCGATACTTAATTTAAATAATTCAATAATGAGTTATAGTTTTCACAATCTACATGTTTACTTGAACACCATTTATTTATAAACTTTTCGTCTTCTTCAGCTGGTATTTAATTTTTGCTATTCAATCAAAATAAATGGAAATATACTAACAAAAAAAAAAAAAAAAAAACTGATAAATTATTAGTTAAAAGTAGAATTACTAACTAGTCTTATCAACCTTCAGTACTGCATATTCCATTTTACATACGTCGAAAATGATATTCAACAATATATTTGTTAAAAATTTACCTGTAATATCAACATTAAAAAAAAAATTTAAAATCTTTCTCCATCTTACAGTTCCAATATTATAAATAATGTTTATGCTGCATCTATTACAATAATTTATCGGTTAAGTTGTCGTTAGTTTTCGAAAGAAATTGTTCGAAAAGTAAAAACATACTTACGGTAGTTTTTTTTGTATTTGAACTACAAACATCTACAACCCGAATAAGAAGTTTAAATGCGATTTTGGATGCATTGACATTTTGTCTGAGTATTTACAGAAAACATTTCGGTAACTTTGTATTTATGAAATCACAAATTTTTGATTTGCGTCACAAAAAAAGCACACAACAATGAAGAAATTGTTTTATTTCCAAATCTAACACTGCTGCAGGTGTATGGATTTTGTTGAAAACCAGAGTAACGTTTTTGATTTTAGTCAGTCTTTTGGTTTTATTTGTGTTTTATATTTTGTCATATTTTCGTAAACATTTAACATATTTTGTTATAAAAAAAGAAAAATTAAATACGAACAAACAACATACGTTTATATATGAATGGTATATTTTAAAGAGATTTTTTTATTATACATTTTTTACATATCTACAAATGAGGCCGTCAGTGTAATTCGTTACCTTACGCTAATAGGTACTTGTTCTTATACTGACATTGAAGTACATAATATTTTATTGTAGTGAGTTGAGATAATTTTCATCTGTTAAGAACACGATCGAGAATTAATATTTAATTACAGTTAAGTAAGACCTTACTTGCACTGTCCATTGGTTATTTTATTTTAATTTAGTTTTTGTACGAGACAGTCTTTGCATTCCAAAATAGTAACTGCTATGGAAAATTAACAAAATATTGTGAATATTTTTTATTCCTTATATTCTGACTAAAGCGAGGAGTATATTGGTTTTACTCCAATATTTATTTATTTATATTTTTTTTGTGTCTAAGTATACGAATTTGACCAATAAGATGGCTCTGATTATCAACTGAAAAAAAATAAATTATTGCAAACGGTTTCTTGTTGGTACTTTAAAGAGAACATTTTTTGAATTTCTCAACAGTTTTCCAGATAATAAGAGAAAAACTGACGAAAAATTATAAAAAAAAAAAAAACTACAACATTTATGATACATCGGTTTTTAGACAAAGTCAAATATTTGTTTTCATCGTAATACAAAAAAATAACAACTACGAAGACTTTCACTGAATATATCATCATTCGCTATAGCTGGTATATATTTCTATGGGATTTTTTTTCAGCTAAATGTATTGGTTTTATATATGTCATGGATATTACAACGGAAACTTTGAGTATTTGGGAAATAATTTACAAACAATTTTATTTATCATTTATTTTTATTTATTTATTTGCCGGTAATGCATTAAATCCATCAATCTTTATAGAATGCCGAAAATGAGTAATAAAAATGCACCCGAAAAATGTGTAGAACGTAGAACGACTTATACCATAATTGATTCTAGCGATGGAGTAGGACTGCGACGCGCGTGTGAATGTAAATATGAATTGGTGGCTGTAGTGGGATAAGTTAAGTTTTGGTCTTTCGTGCAGTACCACTGTCTCAATGAACTTACTACAACCTAAAATTATTCTCTTAAGTATCAAGTAGGCAGCACGCAAATTCGATATATCATTTTAGTATACCTTGGTAAGTACAATCTCGAATAACAATGATTGTTGATTGTGATTATTGAAACTCTTACCAAAACGTTTCATTTCACCGAAAAAACGTTTATCCGTTTATCATTCCGGTTTATAAAAATTGTTTACATATATATATATATATATATATACATAAAACAATATATAATAAAAAATTATAAATTATTAATTATAATAAAAAAAAAAATAATAACAATGGATGAGATACAAATGATATTATTAAAAAAGGGTCTTTTATCTGAATCTAGAATTGCTTATCTATACTTTCAAGTATAGAATTTATAAGTGGCTTACATAAATCCATTATGTTCAATAAATCTTTTTAGTTTGTTTGAAGCTAACCAATGTTGGAGAGAAAATATCCTAAATATATAATATAACTAAGTATATACCAACATTCAACACTGACATTTCTGACGGATTTGTCACCTTTTAATATTATTTAATATTAATCGTATATACAGCACGGATACATTGTTTCCATATCTTCTTAAAATAAAATAAATACATAATTGATAAATTTATTTATTATTTTAATGCGATGGAATTGAAATAATATTTAAAAAAAAAATTAAGTTTAACAATTGTATTTGATTTTAAATACAGATACTCTGGTAAAGTATTTAAAAACTACGTCCAAGTATTATCTTTAAAACTATTTAAACACGTATTTGAGTACTTTAAAAGTATTTGAATACTTTTATTCGAATAATTTTACTCGAGTACTTCACAAGGCTGCAAACCACAAAATGTTTTAGTGGATAAATAATATTTTATCCAACTCTAAATGCGTCATCGGTAAATGATAATGATATTTAGATATTTTATTAGGATTTTATTTCTTTCACATAATTTTATTATTATTAAATTAATATACTATAGTTAAACTTTCTCCAGTTTAGCTACGATTTAGTATATATATAGAATTGCACAGATAACTGAAGCAAGCATTAATTTAAAATAACATAAGAATTTAATATAATGTTAATGTAAAATTAATATAATTTAAAGATTTAATACAGAATGCCGTTTAACACTTTTCCATTAACAGATTTATAGAAAGAAAAAAATTTAACTGTGCCATTGTTTCTAGATCGTTCGATGATCTTACAACAATTAAATGTGTTGATTTCTTTTATACTTATGTCTTGATATTTTGGACAGAAAATAGTATGATTTGGTTTTAGATTTAGAAAGTTTAACGTTATTATATAACACACGGTGTTCTCTGAAATATATTGGAAATTCATAATAAATCCTTGTGCATTCTTTTGATGAAATATAAAATTTAAATTACTGTTAATGGATTTTTAAATGAACTTAATAGAACTTCTAAAATGAACATCTCAAGATTTAAAATGTAATTACAAAGTTAACGGCGTTAATGTAGTTTTCTACTTCAACTTTTGATATAAAATATTTCCAAAGTTTTGACTAACGAGATTCTTTTTATGAACATACTTAAAACGCGTGTAAAGTGTAATAGTAAACTGAGCGTGAGCTAGATTTATTTTTTTGCAATGATTTATCACAACTTTTAAAATTAAATATATCCGCCCTAATGATCTACTAGATCTCGTATTTCGCGCTGAGCCCGGAGAACTAATAATGTAAAAAGCTGTTATTTATAGGTAATATTTAACTACTAGTATTATGTGGACTTCAACAAAACCATTATTATGATAGTATTGATCATTATTAATATTCAATATATCATGTTGTCGTTTATATCGCTTGATTAAAAATCACTAATTGATTTCTTCTTGCAAACAATACGATATTCGTATTGTTAAGTAATTATAAATGCCGTGATAATTATAACACCTTATTAGGTATATGAATGCATAACTTAACCATTTCATCTTGAAAATATTTTAATTCAAAACAAACAATCGATTAATTTTCCAAATAATAATCATATTAATCAGAATAATAAAGTTTCGCAGACCAATGTATGAAAATACTCTTCACGTTTTTACACCCTTATCACCGTGCTATGTTGACGAGAAATGTGTTTGACAATAATATGTTAATTAAACGTTGTACTTATAATTAATATTTCTATTTATAAGGAAAGTTGAATGTATATTTATTTATTTATTTTATAATAATAACGCTTGCCAGATCAAACGAGTACAGTAGACATATATGACATGTGGAAGTAGTATAAATATATGGTATTTTACTAATGAGAAAATAACAATGGGTTCAATTGATTATATTGATAGTAAAATAACATAACAATAGGTGCAATAGTAAACTGAGTTCAAAAATCAATGCATGGTACTAATCTCACGAATTTAAACACAATTGTGTGTGTTATAAATAATAATACGCATATACATATTGCGTTGTCATTAACGATCAATCATAAGGTAATAAACTTAACTACCTACATTTTTAATATCAATAAAAAGGTCAAACGTTTAAAATTTATTTTTATTTTTTTTATATAATGATAATTGTTTTTTTATAATAATTATAGAGAGTTATATATTGATATATTGTTTGTTTAGCCCGTTTAATTCCAAACCATTATTTTGGTTTCTACATAATTATATTTATATTTTTGAACAACACATACTTAACTATTGCTGATAAGAGTATAATTTATTATGAACTGTATCAACAACAAGACATTTTAACTCATAAATTATTTACATTTTGCACGGTGTTTTTGTTTGGTCTGGAAAGTTGGTCGTGATCAACTATAATGATAAAATAGCGAACACGCAATGAGTAGTTGTAGAAGTAGCCGGATAATCGGTTGCTAATAAGAAATAAGTAACTAAGGACGAACAACATATTATTATTTCTGCGGAAGGTTAAGTTAGCGTGTTATAAATTTACTTCTCACTTCGAACCGTTATTCAAGTTATCAATGCGATGGATGTCCGTATACCCAATATGTGCCAATAGCTTGGGGACGGATGTGTCATCGACCGGTTGATGAACTAATGGGTTGAACGTACACCTATTATTATTAAAATATAACACTGGGGATCGATTCATTTATCTCGAGAAAAACTTGAAAACATTGGTTTTCACGTAGAGGGATATGTATGCTTAAACGAAAACATTTTGACGACAATGCAAGGAAAAGTGATCGTTATTAGAACGATAGCATTTGATATTCATTAGTCCGGTAGATGAGGTGCGCGTAAAGTACTGAAACACATCAAAGGATGTATTACGAGCAAAGCAGTGCCGGTTTAGGCCGGCAGCACACCAAAAGAGTAAAACTATGTTAATTATTGTTAGTCATTTTTGTTTAAATAACACATCAAGACGAGAGAAGATGCAAAGTCACAAGAAACACACAATAACACATCAGTAAAAAAACGTTTCGTCGAATATTGTTACGAATACGCAACTTTAACAATATTAACTTCCCCGTCGGAACCATACCAGTGCATTTTTTAAGGCATTTTTACTAGGCGACAAACCAATTTTCTCTCTTGAAATATTCAATTCATAGTATAAGGCAGGGATGGGCAAGATATTTGGAAAAAAGTATTGAGACACTAGATACTAGATACATCAATTTTCTCCCGAATATACAAGATACAAGATACTTTTTTACTATTTATTTTCTTTTAAAAAATTTATATTAAAATAGGTATAAATATTGAAATCATTGTATTTTAATACTGTTTGTTTTAAATAATATTAAAACACACAAAAATTGATCATAGGGTGCAGTAATAGGCTCGGGTCATTATTTTTTTTTTTGGGGAATTAAATAATAAAATATTATATAAAATACACACATTTAAATTAATTTGTTACTTATTACTTCATTTTACGAATGACGAATTATTTTTTGGAAATATAATTACATAACTATAAAACCTAACCTAACATTTTATCATATAACCTAGAAGGTATTGGTGAATATATAAAGCCAGCTGAAGGAAACATTTTTTCATCTGGCAAAATTATACAACCCGAATTTGTGTTCTTCAGACACAAAATCGGGTTGTATAATTTCGCTTATATATCCTAAAGTTGGTCTGTACTTTTTTTAATTCATCCATTTAGTGCTTATGTCGGTCAACCACATGCATTACGAAGGAAATAAGGAAAATTTAAAACTGAATTTTATTTTTTCTCGGAAAAAAATGTATTTTCATTTGTAACTTATATATTTACGCAAGCAAAATGAAAAGATACAAGATGCACAGCCACAAAAAATGTCTGGACATAAGGTGCATTTCACGAATGTTAAGAGATACAAATGTATCCAATTTTAGCGTTCCAAGTATCAAAGATGCTACCTATTCCTGGTACTTTTGGTATTTACAATCGGTAAATTTTGCGCAAATGGGCTATTGGAAATAACTTTTTTACATTGGGCTACACCTTAAACGAATAAATTATTTTTTTTGCTGCAAATGGGTGATTTCCCACGTTTTTGTAGTGTTTTTACTGCCCACTGAGTCGGTCGATGGAACTGCAGATGTGACATCGCGGGCTTGACAACGCGCGCGTTCGGAAATCGGCATGGGAAGTCCGACCGTCGTTCGGAAACGTTGAAAATGCATGTGCTCGTTCGCTTACAATTTTACGCTAGACAATAGCTGCTCACGCTGTTGAAATGTACAATTAATATCAGCAGTGGGTACCGAATGAAATTGAAACTGTCAGTTCAAATAATTAGAATTACCCACTCGCCCCTCACAATTTACAACCCTTTCAAATAAGAAAATATTATTTTTAAACATCTTTAATGATCAAAGATGTTATATAATATTTAATTACTAAATATACTATTTTAAATAGAAAATACTTGTCAAGTAATAAATAAAAAAAAAATAGTTTCAATATTTTAACGATTGTTTTTATTTTATTTTAACATTTCGATTTTCTAGGCAGTTCAATTGAACTACCTGGAGTACGTGTTTGTCACCATTGAATATCAGTATACGCACGCACATTATAAGCACACGGGTGCACGTGTCAATATATTATGTATCATAGTTTAACTTTCTTCTGTAATGCGAGGCAATACTTATTAATGTAATAATTACGTATTATCTGTAAAAAGCCAACTGGTGTTAATTCTAATAAATAAAATAAAATAAAAATGTCACGCGCACACATAGGTATGACGTCAATAACTAGTATATAAGGCTGTTGTACTGTACGAGACTCACTTTTGGATACAATACGTCGTACAACGTATTTCTAGATTGGTCGTACGTTACATTTATATCATACTTTTATCATAATCATAAAGTCGTGTTACTATTTTTGTTGAACACCTGAATTCTCTACTTCACTCAAGCTTCAATTTCAACACACGCTACTCTGATATCGCTGCTGGAACGAATTTTTTCCTTAATCGTTGCGCTACACAAAGTTTGCTGCACGGCGTTACAGAGTTCACGTTTTATCATGAGAGTCTTAATTTAATGTCGAAAACTTTAGTGTACAGACGCTACGGACTACTCCGAATCGCGTGGGCAATAACGCCGGTTCGGAATAGTTCGGACAACAAAATCTGAAATATGACTCTTTGCCCGAGTACCGCGTGCGCGTTTCGCGTTTGAGAAATGTTGAAGTCTACTAGATTTTGATTTTCCACCCAAGACAATAAGACGTTGCATCATATTTACGATGATGAGGTTTTTTTTTTTTAAATAACCGTCGAATATGTCCACGTACGAGTATAGGACTATAACTTTGATAATGCGGGTATTTGCATAGAAAGTGCTTTTTTCAGTTTAAATTACTTCCATAGGAAAAATATATGCCGTAATGAAATAATTGTAAAAAAAAAAGTACAAATAATAAAAATTGTTCATTATCATGACTGAATAAGTATAAAAACAAAAATTAAATTTTCGTTGTTTCGGTTTTTATAATATACGAAATTCACTGCTCAAACTATAATAAATATATAAATGAAAAAAAAAAAAAGTACTCCTACTGAATTTCGAGTACCACTAGTACTCCAACGGTCGTTTACTAAATCTTTGGGCAGAGGACTTGTAGCATTTGCATATTTGTTTTGCAAAATAAAAAAAATAGCATAATACGAAATAAATTCGTTTCATGCTTTCACAAAGCTAGCATTGAAATGTTGTTTTGCATATAAATACATACTTCGAGTGTTTTGTTTTATTTTCAATGCATATTTCTTCCATTTTATACTTTTAAATGACATTTTTAAATAATTTATCATTTTATCAATACTTTTCTGTTGACTTTATTATTTCATCTAATATACGACTAAAATATTGTTGAATTAAAAAAAAAAAAAATTGATCATCCTGCATCAATATAGTAGTTGAATGTTCGCAAACGCATGTTTCTTCTAAAAATACGTCTCAAGGACCGCTGATTAGATTAATTTTATTTTTAAACACTAAACACGTTGTCTAATCATAAAATTTTCGATAGAACCATAGAAAAAAATTTCATTGACTTTTATCAATAATTGTTTTTTAATAAATTTAATATTCTAATAATTTAGTCGCATTTATGCCATCTTAGTATGTGCGTCTGTACGTATTTGTGTCTTTTTGTCTTTGTTTCCTGTTTTATCATTATAATGCCGAAAGATAAAAATTCTTTTAACAGCTGATTAAAGATTTATTCATTGGAATTCGGTGTTGATGTGTTTTCGACTGACGGTAAAGTCCTATACTGTAAAAGTATTGTGGCATTAATTTAAGATGTGAAAAACGATTAAATGTTCCACAACATTTAAATGATTTATATATTTTTTAAATAAATCGCTTTAAATTAAATATAAGAGTATATTAATACTTAATATAAGTGCTTATTATAGGATTTTAAAGTACATATGTGCTTGTATACATAGTGATTTTACATAGAGCTACAAATCCGCTGCATTACTAATTATTAATTGTCATTAGAATAAGTATGATTAATAAGATAGATTTCCAGATTATGAATGGGTTTTGTGATCTTCATTGTTTTGTTGAATTTCAGAATTACATAAATAATATATTCTTAAACACTTTTAGTTATATATTTGTTTTATACGATTAACTGTACAGATTATAACAAAATTATAATGGCAAAAAAAAATAAAAAACTTCAGTTAACAATATTTTATACAATAATTACAATAAAAGCGGATGAAAACTGCGTTATCAGTGAGAATAATAAATATGAAATACATTTTGTTGGTTTGATATTTACTTGTGTTTATGAAAAGGTTTCTGGGCAATAAGGCTCGTTTAATTCTGTGTAATGTGGCATGCGAGATGAATTATTAATGGATTTTGATAAATCTTGAATTAGACAATCTGCATGGAGATTCAGTTGTTCGTGTGGATGTTAGCATTTTTAACATAATCATGAGTTTAGTATTAAATTTGTATTGAACCAGCTGAGAGCTGAGACGTTTTGGAGAAAGCATATAATCCGTACGACCTACAGCAGGATTATTTAGCTGTTCGATGGTCAAGCGGATGCCTGCGTATTACTTGGGTCCCATAATATCACACTAGTCCAATAGTAGCTTTATACAGATAAGGAATTTATTATATACTTAAAACGTATTGAGTGAAACGTACGCTTCCCTACCACTTATATTCTCAGCCGCTTCCTTTACGTCAGTATAAATATATACTAAATTACATAATTTGTATTAAATATTAAGATTTTCAGAAAATCCAATTTTTTTTTCTAGTGGAAAAGGCCAAATTTTAAAATGGCTAGTGGGGCAGTAGAGAATTTGAGGACTAATCTCACGATTGAGTATAAATAGTCTGGTAAATGATTTCCTGGAAAAGTCAATTTCTGGTAATTTGATGAACGAAAAAATGTTTCTAACTAACCACACAGTATTTTTCGCAATGCTCTGAAACCGTACTAGTACAAATTAAGTAACAAATGGTACAAATCTGTTCAAATTGAGTGATAAATATTGGCATGAAGAAGATCGTAATTTTTTTAGATCTGGGTGGAGTTGATAGTTAAGAAAAAATCATGAAAAGTCGAATGAATTCGTTTTTTTTTTTTTGTCTATAATGTGTTGTTGTTACTCGTTAGCTGTGAACGGTTATTCTCATAAACTGCACAGCTCCAATGTGATAAATTTCGATCTCTTGTAAGCATTCCGGTGCAGAATTCCAAAGTAAGGTACGATAAAATACATTACACTCGAGGAAAAAAAAACCCTTAAAAGTATGCAAAACATTTTCTGAAAAATAAATACTCGATCGTTCCACGCCTTACTCCATCTCTCCGCTGTACGAGCATTTCTTACACTTGCCTCGTTAAAAACCACTTGTTCTCTCAGTACAAACACAATCGATGTAAAAGCGTCATAAAAATATATCAATACTCGCTTTGTATGTGTTCGGTATATAGTAAACATAGTACATTGCAATAGAAAACGCAATTTAAATACTTAATACATCACAGGTTCAGATAGATACATACTCCTATTATTGAGTCACGTTGTTATTGCACCTTCCGTATAAAAAAACTAGTAGACAATAATTGTTAAATGTTGTGTTTTTTCCATTTATTAATTTAATGTACCTGCAAGTTATTAGTTAAATTCATACAATTTTGTATGTGCATAGTGTATGTCAAGTATAAATAAAAGGTGCTTATCTATTTTTTTTTATATAGATAAATTATATTTATCTGTTATCTTTATCTAGATAACAGTTAAGTTATCTATTCCTAACACTTTTCACGAATACATAACCAAATTATCGCCATGTCCATGCTGGTATATACAACGTGTAACGGTTAGTTTATTTTTAAATCTCTTATTGTTTGTCGAAAGTTTGTTAAAGATGTTCCGCAGTTCAAACGTCTTTGAAGCGTTTGATTTTCTCTGAATTTCGTTGTGTCTAATCTCGAATTGCTGTTTCCGATTGTTACACATCACTATGCTAAATCTACGAGTAGATTCGGTTTTGATTCAGGATATTTTAGGTACGTATAGTCTTTGTATCTGAATATCACACCGCTGGTGAACCAGTTAGAATTGTTAACACAACAGAAACGTTTGGAATTTTTGTTTTCGATGTAATGAAAATAATGTATTTAAATGTATTATTATGCTAAAAACCAAAGTTTCCCAAATTTTTTCTCTGCCGGATCCCTTAGAGATAGTAAAAATGATCGTGGATTCCTTAATACAAATAAAAATTAAAAACAATTATATCAAATAATACTAAATTGATTGCTTTACTTTCTGAACTAAATACAAATATTTTTATGATAAATATGATAAACCAACGCAATCAGTCTGCCTCTAAACTTAACTGCTTTTCAACGATAATAATTTCGGCAATGTACTTTCCATATAATACGAATATTACATCAGTATTTTCGTTTTTATGAATAGGTACTTTGTATATATTTTTAATTTACATTCGCGGACCTCCTCTGGTATATGTGCGAACCACAGTTTGGGAAACGCTATTACGAGCTATTAATTCGTATAAATGATGAAAACGCATATAAATTGTTCAATTGTTCTCATTAAAGTTCACAGCTGATCATTACATGGATTTTTAGGAGATCCTAGGGTGTTGGGTTAATTTATTGTTTTCTTGCAAATAACGTTGATATTTTCATTTTACCCAACCTAAACTTCAAATTATAAGTTAAAAATCGTAACTCCAGTTCTTCATAATAACTCGGTGCTAAGTACTTAACATATTTTATTTTCTTCCCTTTAAATACACGTTTAGACATTTTTACCGCAAGAAAATAAAACATTTTTTATGCTGTGAAACATTTCCATCATTACGATTCTTTCAAAATAATATATTGTATACAAATCTGATGTTTTTGTACATGACCTATAACACAATAGACCTGTTAACTTGAGCACGATTCAAATTATATACAATATTATTTATTTTTGTGAGCGTACATAAAAGTATTAGTACTAGTAAAGGAAACTTTACTAGGAACAATGTTCCGAAAAACAATCGCTCGGTCTCATTTTCTTACTAACTTTTAGATAATCAATACTGTTTAGACCAATACTTATTAGACCATGAACAATTTCAAGTAACTCGCATTATTTCGTAAAGTAATGATTGAAAAGTTAAAATATTAGACAATGAAAGAAGTTAAAAGAAAACTCTTCGAAACAAATTAAGTCCATGTCGAGCAGTTACAAATAAATTTCTACACGTACATCGAGTACCTAACGTTAAAAATCAAAGTTCATTAATTAATTTGAAACCAACGTTTTCGTTTCAACGCAAGTGACGGTCAAGTTGGAATCTATCAAGTATTAAGAAATTTATAAATCAGCATACAAATTACATGAAACATGATGAGCAGGTTTACAAGCATGTAAAATGTTCTAAAAATGGTATTAAGAACTAAAAACTGTAAAAAAGTCTTTTTTGAGGTTGTTTATTTTTTCATCACTTTCGGGTGCCACTATATATTATAACTAGGGAGCGGATGTTTATACTCCAAAAAATTTAAAAATATACATGCAATTATGCTCTAAAAAGTATAAAAATATGCTTAGAATTTATTAAAAATATGCACCAAAAAGGTTTTTATTTACAACTTATTTTGTTTATTAAAAATTTAAAATATATAGGTATAAAATAATAATTCTTAAAATTAAAACTTTAAAAAGAACTGTTGGTACGTAAATATGTAAATAGGTATAAAACTTTATACAATATAGAAACACTTTGGACGAAAACGAAACTAGAACACAACTGAAACGCAACACGAGTACACAACACAACGAAAGGTAGAACACAACTTCAATTAACGAAATTGTTCGCTATCGACTCCGGCGATAACGGTGTTTTATATTTATTTTTGTCGCGGTATAATGTGGATAAGGCGATAAGGCTCAGAAATCGAAATAATCGATATTTCCGCCGCCGCCGCCGTCGGGACATTTTGAACTATAAATTACGCGTGTCGAGTCCGTTAATATATTACTATATTAGTATATCACGAAAAACCTCAAATATGCACTGAAAACATGATGAATTTAAAAATATGATTAATCAAATAGAAATCGAACAAATAAGCAAAATATGCAAAATAAAATTGGTAAATTTGAATTCTTAAGGTGATGAAACAAATGTAAATCTTACTCCGCATCGATTTAAATATTATTAAAAAATATGATAAATGCATAAACATCCGCTCCCTAATTATAACTAATAATACTGATATTAGTTAGAATTACTTTATATAATAACCTTTCCGCAACATTCAAAAGGAAAACGGTTCTATTGTACATTTTTTTCTACATACGTGTTTGTAATAGTTACCGGAAAACAGTTTTTTTCACACCTGAAATAAAGTAGGTCCCTCGCTTCAACCACGCATTCACACATCTTAATACCCTTAACTAAAACGTTTTGATCGTCGTATTGGTACGCAATACACGATTTACTCGTCACACTGTGAAAAGCCAATGTCTGTAAAACGACTCAAGTGAAGTCCGGCCGTTTCTATGCTATTCCAATAACGGTATTCTTCAAAACGTCATTACCAACTGAACAAACTTAGGAGTGTGATCAGACTATTATACTTAGTTTAACTTGTGCTTTTTGTGGATTCTAAAAGCATCATTTCAGTTGGAGGTCGTCTTAGATTTCGTCGTCCCGCGACGGATTGTAATCCCAATCAGGTCTGCGGTATTATAGACTTAATATTGTATCATTATGCTACTGTTGACTGAACTATAAAATTATTTTTCATTTACCCAATGGTTGTCTCAATCACAGTCGTAGAGATTTTTACTGTTATTCGGCAATTAGAAAAAAATGTATACTGTTATATTTTTTTCAGGGTTTACTAAGCCGTGAGTGCTTGAATATAATTATTAAATAATACTCTATTTTAAAACATTTAAACAAAATTTATTTCCAAATCAAAATTTACTTTTCAATTCTTTGTAAATCGCATTGTTATTATCACGCGTAAACGTTCGTTATTCCGTGTTTTCGATAACTATCGGTCATGTTGTATATTACATTTTAAAGGTCATGTTCTCGGTGCTACAAGTTTCCTTAGATTCCTTTGTTTTTGATTTTAGTGTGGTGGGATTGAGACATTTTTATCGTAACAACGGTGTCCGGTTAGTTTTCGTGGAAAATGTCACCGGCACCATTGCACTCTCTTTCTCTCTCTCTCTCTCTCTCTCTGTTTGTGTTCGTCGATGTGTACACATCAATATTGCACTCAGTATTGACTATTTGAGAAGACAATATTATTCTTCTCGAATTTCGTTCTCGTTCCCCCGTTTGCAATCATCTTGTCCAAAACCAAGTTTTTCGTTTGCGTTGTATTTTGTCTGCCGTCTGGTGAGTGGTGTTCAGTAATTTAAAGTTAATTCTGTACTTCGGTTCACATTGTTTCGGATTTTAGTCACTTCCAGGCGGAATTTGTATGAATAATGCGGTTCTTAGTTTTATTAATTACTGTCCCTAGCACACTTCGTGTATCACAGTTGTACCTGAGTTCAATTGGTCGAACACATTTTTGTCAGGTGTTATTATTATTTATTATCAAGTATTATTTTAGTAAAGGTCGACGGACTTAAGACATTCGAGCATTTATTTATTATTATTTATTTATTGTTTATTAGTATTTTAGTGTGTGCCACTGTAAAGCTCACATTGATTATTTATTTATTGTGCCATTAAGCCTACTTTTTTTTTGTATTTATTATTATAGAATCCATATATGTATAGTAAAAAGTTTCGTATTTATTATTTCGGTGTAAGAGAATATCTTTTATTATTAAAGGCACTACGTGAACCGACATACACATCGTAGTTACGGATTTGAATTAATATTATTATTCATCATAATTAATATTTAATATTTGATAGATAATATAATTCTTTTAATGTATAAATAAAATTCATAGAAATAAAAAGAGGAAAAAATAAAAAATAAAAAATAATAAACGAATAATAAATTATAATAATAAAATATAAATGTAATTTATTTTTATTCGCATTAAAAATATGAAAGTTAGTATAAATCCTGACTTATTATGATTTATGAGTATTTCTAACTTTTAATTGAATTTGTTAGCTCATTGGTTATAAAATTTAGTTATAAAACATTAATTTTATGATTTATAACTATGATAAAGAAAAATTGTAAATAGGAGATCGTTGATTAAGTATTTTTTATTGTATACTTTTATGGTGCACATTGGAATTTAAATTTTTTAACATTCTGAACAATATTGGAATCAGTGGCGTAGCCAAAGGGAGGGGTGCTAAGGGGGCTATAGCCCCCCCATGGGCCGTGTTTATATGTATATTGTATCTTGATTATTTAATATAATAGAATATAATTAATATACTAGAATCAATGAATGCTCATTTTAATCAAAGGCTTATTGATGTTATGCCACTTGAAGGACTTATTCTGACCAATTTAAATATGTATGACAATAAAAATATTATAAAAGCTGCTAAACTATATATCCAAGATCTCCATGATGATACCTCATCTACAATCAGAGCTGACCTGTTCATATGGAGGCAACAATGGAGTTAAAATACTATTCCAAAACCGAATTCTGCTCTTGATTCACTCTCTCATCGCACCAATCTTCGACCTAACATTAAAATACTTTTACAATTATTCGCCACGTTACCAGTTACCTCTTTCACTCCGAAATGAACGTTTTTAGCACTTAATCGTTTAAACATTTTTTTAAGAAGCACCATGTCGGAAAACAGACTGAATGGGTTAGCTATGGCTAATATAAATAAAAAAGAGAAATTCGATGAATGTGAAATAATAACTGAATTTGCCAGAAATTCGTCTAAGAGGATGCAGCTGTCAGAGTGGAGCAAGTGACTGAACACTGAAACCAAAATTATTATTATTATTATAAATTATATATTAATAAATATTTTTAAAACTATACTAAAATGCTTGAATTACGTTTAGAAACTTGGTGGTAGATGGTGGGGTTAAGGGTGAATTCTCATATCCTCTCTTACCAAAAACTCTCTTAATCCAAAAAAGTTGTTAGCCCCCCCCCCCATTTAAAAATCCTGGCTACGCCACTGATTGGAATCATGAGATGTTCATTTGATAATCTTAGATCTAAATAGGTTTGTATCATAGGTTTAATATTTGTATTAAAAATGTAATAATTATTATTGAAAGGTATTACAAAATGAATGTCATTAATTCTCCACTATGGCTGACAGTGTTCGGTCAAGATTATTGATATTGAGGTGTTACAGTTTAATTGATCGCAAGTGAATATTTGAAAATAACTACAGCAGATGTCATATTCAAATGTTCACAAAATAACTAATGAATTACTAAAATAAAAATCATCAGATGTTAAAAAAAAATATTGCAAAAGTATAAACACTTTTCTCAGAAGTAAAAATATTCAATTAATTTAGACATTCTGTACGATAAGCATGTACAATAATTTACATAATCAGTTTTCAAAATATACACACGTGTGTATGCCATCACATACGTTTATCGTCAAAAATACGTGTCAAGCTACTTGGAACGTAATATGCCTGCAGAGTTGGCTTATTTGACGTCTTGTTATATATCGTTAACCGTAAAATAATTATTCCGTATATCCTAATGAACACGTCGCTGAGCTTATCTGCATTCCTTGTCAATGGACCGGCAAAACCGTTATTAAACGTCGGTGAAGAGAATTAATTTACCGAAAGTAATTATTAATCATGAAATATACTGTTTTAGAAAATAATCGGTAGTTATTTTCTATCTTCAATTTTCACCGTTGATAAACATCGAAAAGAACGTTTAAGCCGAGCTCGCTGCAGAATATATGATTATGTAAATTTCGTTAATTCGATATAATAATTATAATGATAATTTATTTTTTATTTTTATTTTTTGTCAATAAAAACAGTAAATACTCGTATATTTGAATTTCAAGAAAAATAACATTATTGACACTTTTCTAATGAGTAAAGCTCGTGATTATGTGAGTGATAAATATATAATATAAATTAACTAAAAATTAAAGAATACTTTATAATAAATAATAAATAATAATAAAAATGTATTTTATTTTTTATTTTATAAATTTAATATATTATTTATAAAACCATTTAAAATGGAAATAATACATAAAATAAATTTGTCCTTTAAAGCTAAGTTTGTGATGGGATAAATTAATTACATAAATTTCTTATAGTTACAGTTTACAATTGTAATTAGGTACATAATCTAATAACACCTGATTACACAGCATCGTTTGAGCGAATTTTTTCCTGCCTACGGATGCTTAAAACTTACCTCAGATCGTCTGCGGGACAAAAAACTCCTTTTTAATATTGCTACTTTACGAAGGTCCAAAAATAAATGTCGTTATGCAGCAGCATATGATACATTATGATTTATATTTAATTTAGTGAATTTAATTTAATTTAATTTAATTTATGTTCTCAACTATATTTCATAATTCAAATAAAATATTTTATTATGTTAAGTTAAATTAGAAAACTATATGCACAATTTTGAACCGTCAATTGTTTAATTGAAAGCAATAATTAGTAACACAATTTATTGCGATACGTTTTACAGGTAATCTCGAAAATCATTCAATCTTTTTCATTTAACACAATGTGATGGCGTCACGTTCAAGAAACTGGACTCCACATCGCACCCAACAATATGGAAGTTCATAAGTGCGTTGCTAAAAGAGGAGTAATTAAATAGAATCAAAATAGAGCAATACATTGTAGAAATGCAACCACCATTACAAAAAATTTCTAAAGATCGGAGTGCCTAAATAAAAAAATTTGTTTAGATTATGAAAATAGAACAATTAAAGACAATCTAAGAGGCATAGTACATAATTTTCAGCTACAGGTATAATATTTTTAGGCAGCTAAATTTTAATTATGACTTGCAATATTTATTATTATAATATATTTTTTTTTAATAATTGTTTATTTATTTAATTCTTTAGTGTGCTATAAATTTTCATACTGTTAAAAGTCGCTTGCTATCAATTTACGCGCTATAAATTCACCGCTATCTATTGACGTAGGTGTGGGGGTTGGTCGCTGGCACTTGTTTCCAATCAAAATCATTAAGTGTAACCTTCACATCGAGATACGATTCGAGGTGTTCACGTTCATAAGAATACTCTATCCATATAATATCAAAATTACTTAACACGTAACGTCTGCACATTGTAGTTGTATTTTGAATAAATAGAAAAATAAATAGGAATACTGTGGTTATAGTTTTGAAAAAAACATATTATGAATTCATCATAACTCTTGATGACATCGTTCAACATACGAAATTTTAACACTATATTTGGTTGGTTTATTATTTTTTTTTTTTTGAGAAATTGCAATTTTTCAACGAGTTTCTTAACCACTATGAAAACATACTGAAACGTTTGTATCCGTTCTCGAAACCAACGTCGGATTACCCATTTCCGGGTACAATTAAATTCATAATAAGTGCGATTTTTCACAAAAATTTTGCGAGCACAGACGTCTCTTGAGAAAGTTCGACGAGCTATTCAGTTGCTCATTGTACCTCGTTCGCGTCCTATCTCTCTCAATCGGACAGCGAAATGTCATCGTTGTAGACTCGAACGCAAAATAATCATCACATTATCCATATGATCATATAAGAAAATGGTACAGAAAACATTTCCGAAAGCAGCACTCATATTACTCATCGGATCACGTGTTTTTAATTACTTGTTATTGCACTATTGTTTTTTGTTTGGTTGTCAAGCTTTCGACAGTTGCGCTATTTCGAGACACGACCGAAGTTCAGTCTGTTTCCGATAATTTCTATAAGTCATAAAACTTTTATAGCTTTACAATACTGTAAAAAGAGAACTCCGAAGAATACATTAAGTTCAAACATCGTAACAACTCGCCTCACGTCACGCTCGTGGAATATAAAAAATTTCTAAACGTATTTCGTTTGCCAACAAATAAATCATTATTCTATAGTCTGCTTAAATGTTAACGTATCATATTGTACATCTGATTTCGCTTTAGGATTTTTTTTTTTTTTTTTTTTTGAAAACGAAGAAAGTCGTTCAAATTTGTTGTATGATAATTGTTGGCGAATATTTTTTTTTATATTTTCTTAAAAATTTTTGAATTGATACGGTAAAATGTATTTATTTATGTTTTTAATACATTTTGTACAATTTATATAAACCGAAAGAAACTATGCGATGCATTTTTTTTTTTATCGGTACGATTTGCATAAACAGTTCAAACGAAGACGTCACGCCCCTTTTTTGTTTTCGCTCACTCAATCACTCAACATCGACATGAGGATGTTGAATTACCAATCGAATTATAAATAGCTATAGGGCATGGTACAATTTGTTTTGCAAGTACACAAAAAGTTCGCCGTTAGGTTAAACACTTATGGAATACTTAATGGCGGTACCGTGTCCTTTAAAATAATAATAATCGTAACGAGGGATAGCTCCTGACAATAAAAAATGAAACGCAAATAATGATAACGCTAGTGGACTATCAATAACAGTCTAATCAGCGCAATACAAATAATAAACATATAAACGCTTATTTGGTAACAGCAAAAAATTATTCATGGAAAAAATAACAAACACCGTATTGTGGCCCACAACCGGTGCACAAACAATGGAAATAGTAATCTTTATCGGACCCGTTGGCCGTAATAACGCAATCAAGTCGGTTCGTCAACACTCGCATGGGCCTGTGATCGGGTAGTGGATTTATGCTCGAAGCTGATGCATCGAACACACACATCATGAAAAACATGCGAACGGACAAACAACCCGCGTGCGTGCAAGCCATCCAAACAGGGTCACTAACTAACGGTTCACGCATCTGCAGAACCAGTGCTCGACTTGGAAAAATTAAAAAAGGGAGACTCTTTTTACTTAAAAAGAACAGCGTCTCCATATCTTGTTAAGCGTTATAATTATAACGTATAACCTATCTGCACCGACGTTGGAACGTTGGAACCACGTCACCCGTAACGACCGATGGTCATAGGCGCAACTAGGGGAGCGGAATATGATTTTTAGCACCCCTGAGTTCAAATGCACCATTTCTGTTTTTTTTTTCAGATCTATATAATCCATAGTAATTACAATTAAATACCATTTAATTTTATTTTCAGCAATTTCAGCACCCCCTATATTTGGGCTCTAGTTGTGCCCATGCCGCTGGTAAACGTTTCCGCGGTCTTAAAGGTACGGTATCCCTTTAGCGACCCTAAACTACATGTTTCGTGTACCGGTTCTCGTTGGCGTGTTTGACGCCACCAAGTGATATTTAACAGTGCCCGCGAGAAGCGCAACGATAATCGTTTTAAGGATAATGTTTGGAAAAATATTTCCGAAGAAGTCGAAAGACCGAGTACGTGTTGAATGATTAGTGAAATCATGATAGTTGACCGTATATCGCAAGACCGGTCGTATTGGAGGAATTTTTCGGATCATCGATTTGTCGAGGACACACCATAGACTTTTGTTAAATGTTCGCGTTGTTCAGCTATGATGGGCACTACCGTCTAATTAAATGTTTGCGGGTAACACGTTTTGTTGTTGAAAATGTTTGTCACCGTCAATAAAGTTACACCACAGTTTGTTTCGTGTAAATAATTTTGCATTTTTTATTTTCACCGATTCCATTAATATTATATAGCGCAAGGCGAATTGCACGTATTTTACGCAAGTATAGTACCGCACGTTCTAGATATCCGAAATAATATTTTAATCATACGGGAACGACACGCATAAAGTTCTATACATGCATAATAGATTTACATGCGTTTGGAACTATAAACAAATATCACAACACGGCTGTTCACTTTATATTATTTTCGAAATTAGTTGTTCGAAGAAATTGTATGTTTTACACACGCAATAAAGTTTGTCCACACGTTTTTATGTTTGAATATTTTTTTTACCATCTTGCACCCCATGCAATAGTAATGACGTTCAAATACGTAAAAATTCATTAAAACAAAAATAAAAAAAGACCGAAACCACTTGATCGGGTGAGACAAGGGGTTGGTAAATGCTATTGCTGCATTGGTCTATTAAATTTGAAACCATCGTATCGTTACACTCGAAAAAACGATTCTGAATGAAAGCGGTCCGGTGGATCATTTTATACTTCTAAAGATAGTAGATGAAGTAGCAGAACCAATTGTCTATTAATAAAGTATATTACGCTGTTAATATTCTATAGTAAAAAAAAAGACATCAAACCAAAAAAAATTCACCCAAGATTTACAAAAAATAATTAGGCTGAAATTGTCAAATATTTATAAACAGCCATAAAAAGATAAAAATCTTTTGAAAGTCATACCGTTTATAGTAGTCGATCAATCAAGTATGAAATCGACTTCTTTTTTGGAAAAAAAGCTGAAAGAACACAAAAATTTCAATTTTCTTTTAATGGCTCAAAAAACTATATGAAAACAATATCATATATAATTATGTTTACTACAAATGCAAATTAAATAAAAAAATAAAAAAATATCATATATATCAAACAGCAATATGAGCATTCAGTAAAAATTTCGTCTCTTTGAATGACGATGAAAAATAAAATTCAATTTTATCGAAAATCGGTATACCGTATATGTAACGGGTTTTTTATTTATTGCTTATTTTCAGTTTTTTGTAATTATGTATAAAGGATATTGTTTGCTCATATGTAAAAATACTCTATTCAAAGTACTAATTAGACAAAAATTTCAAATTATTTTGATAATCGTCGTGACATCAAAAAAATATTCAGAATAGAGAATACATTCCTCGACGATTACTACTTTAGAAAAAAAAAAAATATTGTACACATTATATATCATGGATCTTTAAATTGAACACGGATTATGATATTTAAACCGTAGCGAGAGCTGTAAAGCATTTCGTTATTGAGTGTCGTAATAATATAATATTAATATTAATACGAGTATTATGTTCTGTAGAAGATATTATGAATTTTATACACTTAGAGAAAAAAAATGCAACGACGTTTGTCACGATAATACTTAAATGGATTTTAGCGTTGACTTAATAGTATTTTTTAACAAAACGGTTTTGCCAAAATGAGGCGAATAACACAAAATCCTTACTTACTTCCGGTGCGTTGTAGATCCTAACGACTTAGCTTTAAAGCAAGTAAAGTTCTCTGGTTAGAAACATAACTATTATACCTTGTAAATAATTAAATAGCCGTAAAGACACACCACGCACGCACACGTACACCTGTAGGTTTAAAAATGGATTACTTGGGCACATATTATATTAGCATGCTTTAAAGCCTATTATTTTGGATAGCAATTTCATTTAATCGGACAAACGTCAATTTTATCGCATTTTTACTTTATATCACGTGAGGTATCGAGTAAACTCTCGAAATAATTGATGGAAACATTACTGCGTACATTGATTGAAGATACATAGATAGTCCACGGTATAGGAAAATATGAAAACCTATTAAATTATAAGCAAAATGAGGCAATAGATAGAATAGCATAGAATAGACAATAGCGTTAAATGTTGTAGTTGAAAAAATAATTATTATACATCGAATTTAGATAGGCAGAGAATGACGTGGGGGGATAAAGTCTCCGATGGTTCAAACAAACCTGTTTGAGTAAAAATAACCTGAGATAAGAAGATAAATAATTGTTTTATACAAACAAAATATAATTCTGTTTAACCACCTATAAAGTGAAATGGTATGTATCTCAAACAAATGTTATATTATTAAATTGTTGAATTAAAAATTTTCAAGGAAGTTATTATCATAATTGTGTCATTTAAATTTTGTTTTAAAACATTTTAACCATTTTCCTCATTGTTTTAAATAATTAAATTCTGAATATTCCGATGATATATTTTCCAATTACAAACCCAATCTAATATAATATAATCAAAAATCTGTAGACAGTTACAATATTATCAATGCCCGTATGGCATATAAACTGGAGTTTATCGATTCCGTCGAAGATTTATATATATGTTACCGGAATAGATGAAAATTCAGGAATTGTCGGTATATCCTAGTTATTGTTGACAATGGCTGGAAAGGTTAGGCAATGTTGGATATTTCGTAGTTTTATCAACATTTCCGTATTACATTAGGCAATTTTATAAATCTGAATAGAAAAAAATATCGACACCGCGCTTTATCGGTGATCGATCTGATTATGGAACATGGCTATCTATATTATTACTTATTATAGTATATAATATGGTAAATCCTGTTTTATGTTATCGTTTTTATTACTTATAACTTATAATAAAATTGACTATACAGAACTATCGTAGCTGGTATCGTTATGGTCACAATGTTTGTGCATTGAAGTAGTGAATAGTAACGTGTAATAACTAATAACATTGTTCTTTTTTTCAACTATCTCCTTAAAAATGGATTTAAATGAAATTTAATAATGCGATTCTATTATTAATTGAATCGAAACGTAACGACAACAACTTTTTTTTGAATAATGAAGAATATAGTGAACGAATTTATCGATTTATCCTAAATAGCTAATAAATAATATAATATATTATTCGATTTTCAACTTAATTTTTAATGTTATCATCAATGTCTTCTTTCATTAGGAACTGTCATAAATGACTAGTTATTGACGTTAATTCCTTACTAAATCAGGCCTTATCGTTATTGACTAGTCATTGTCAACACTGACTGTCATCTTTTCCGGTAACATAATCGTATATATAAATATAACATATACATTATTATATTAAAACATTTTCGGATTTTGTAAATACATAATATTGTTTCCAGCAGATTTTTCTACTAAATACTGACACAGTAAATAATATTTTATTCTACTCTACAAATTCTAATTTAAAATTACTATGCTCTAGTGACAAAATATTTGTAGATGGTACATTTTATAGGTGCCCAAAATATTTCTATCAACTGTTTACGGTTCATATTTTTAAAAATGGACATTATGTTGCATTATCCTATTTCTTATTGCCAGACAAAAATACAAATACATACGTTACCTCATTTAGATTTATTATAAAAACATGCTCAGCTCAAAATTTATATTTCAAGCCAACTACAATTGTAGCTGATTATTATATATATATTATTATTATTATTTATTTATTCTATAAAATGTATGGTTTTTTTTTACTTAGATTCACGTCATTATACCATTGTGCTAGATATAGTAAATGTATATATATTATATTATTGTAATATATATATTATTATTATTATATATGTAATATTATTATGTATATATATTATTATATAATGTATATATATTAGTATACATAATGTAATGTGTATATATAGTGATGTTTAAGGAACGGATTTATATGTAATAAATATACAAAAATATGAACATATGTATGTAAGTATAATTTAGAAAATATGTGCTAAGACCATCTAAATATGAAGAAAAAAAATTTAATTAAAAAAAAAATTATAATTATTAAATTATCAAAATGATTTATTGTATTGAATTATTACAACATATTTTAAATTATCTAAAATTAAATGTTGCCTATTAGATCTGAAAATATTTTTAAAACGGCTAAATGATCGTTTCACATTAACCTACATCGGTTGATTTAAGCATATTTGAAGGGCATAATATCAGAAGGCGATAATTCCAAATTTTTAGAAGGGTGTCTGACACTCATTGTGTCATCGGTTGATTTATAATCAATGTAGTTTTTTTCTGTAACAGCATGAATTTTCTTTTTTACAACATCTCCTATTGGTTCGCTTACGAGTTTTCATTTTGCAATCGTTGATTCGACAATTTTCATAATTTCATTCAAGGATATATTTTTGTTTCTAATTTTGTAAATGTATGTGTATATCAATAACCGTTTCTACTAAAAGTGTATCATTCCCTTTTCTACCAAATGAGATATTGACCACGTTTTTACCAAAACAATTGTTTAGTACGCTTAAATTAAAAGCTATAGCACAGAAATAACTTTATTTAACATAAACTATTAATTCAATAAATGTAAAGTCATTGTATAATATATACAATATAGGTTGGAAAATGTTAAATTTTATTTATAAAAATGGTCAGATATAAATTGGTGAAAAAATTATATATTATAGTATCAATACCTTAGTTACCTATTTAAATTATAACTATAACTATTATAATTATAATTATAACTATATATATATAATTAGTTGATATTTGTTAATTTATCTAATAAAAAATTTAAAGTTGTTTAGTTTTAGTGTTTTATTTCTACGTTTACTTTCAATAACTTTAGTCATCATAGAATTAGAAATTTTAAAATTTACGTTTTATTTTAACATCCACACAGTTGTAATGCACTATTTAAACTGTGCCATCTTTTCACTTGTTCATAAAGTATTTGATTATTTAGATATTATCATGGTTAATATTATGAGTACATGAAAAGTACGATAACGGTTTAACATACAATTAAATACAATAAATGTACAATATACATTGATTATATTGTGTGTATATTTATATATATTTTACATCAATCCGAAAAACTTATGAAGAGTATAGGTGTTCTATCTCATTTGGTGGAAACGGATATTGGTGATAAAGGGAAAGATACACTTTTGGTGGAAAAGGGAAAGGTATACTTTTGGTGGAAATGTGTTACGCCCGATGTTACGTGTATGTATATTTGGCACAATCGATAGGTTTCTTACAGGTAAAAAGACCTTTACGGCAGAGTCGATATACGTCCATATAAACAGTACTGGATCTAGGGGGGGGGGCGATCCGGGGCCCCGGGCGCTAATTTTAGAGGGCCGCAAATTTCAAATTTTTAACTCATCATTTTTATTACATTTTAATTTTTTTTAAAAACAAATTGAATCTTTTGTATTGAATTACATAAGTATTTCAAATTAAATAGTTTTAATTCATAATAGTCACACTGGTAAAGATTAAGATAAGATATTTGTCATTTCATATCATATTATATTATTGATTTTATTATTTTGCTAAAAATAGCCAAAAACACAACCGGGCCACTCTGCAATTAATATAAACCAATGTTGTATACTTGTATCGGTTAGTCGTAGACGAACTAATTGGACAATGATAAGCCGACAACAAAGCATTGCGTATTCATGTGTGTGTATTTTCTGCTATTTAACAATTGTACTTATTTATCATAATATTGTTTAGCGTTCACTTCACTGTTCAGTGGACGATATTTAATGAATGTGTATGATTATGTGAAAAGGGAATGTTCATATTTAACTAAATATTTATTTAAGTGTGCTTTACAAGTTATTGTTTAATTTTTTTGTTATGGAACTGTCTAAAAAAAAAAAAATTATCAGGTTGCGAGTTCCGGAAAAAAGCTCTCGAAAAAAAAAAAGAAAATGAGCGAACTTCGGTGTATTTTCATAATTGGCTGGGTAATAATAATACAAAATGTAGCGCAGGTTAGAAACTATTTATAATTATTATTCTACATTATAATTATTAGAACCATATAGTTTTATAATAATTAATGACGTGATTTAATATTATAATAATTTATTATTCTCAATATAAGTACTGTTTTAGAATTTAATACCTAACCACGAGTATGAAACAGGTATAACTTTTAAAATAATAGTTTTCGGAAAACTTTGTAAATCAATTTTTATAATATATTGCTATATTATATTGAAATAATGCAGTAAAATACTGCCCTGTTAAGGAAGAATGCCGTAAGTTTTCTACATGACATTTTGAGTAAAATTGATTTTAATGTTTTGTAATTATTGGTTGTTCTATTTTCATAAATATAATATTTTTCAAACTAAAATACATAATTTCTATTAAAAAAATACCTAACAAATGCAATGGAACTGTTCAATTTTATTTCATCGAGATATTCTGATTTTGATACTTATACTAAGAACGCTATAAATTATTTAGAATTGTTTATTCTTGCTTTATTTATAAAAAACACATTCATGTCACTACCGTGACTGACCACTCAGTACCATCATTGTCGCTCAAACAATATTATATCTGTATTATTTCCTAAATATTTAAATAAAAATGTAAACATGTTAAATATATGTTTTATTTAATATATATAATATATAGGTATATATAAATACAATTATTTAGATTAAGGATAACATTCTATCTTTTCGTGAAAAAGTATTGAGAAATTTTTCATCATCAAGAAGAATGATATCCCTTTCTAAATCTTAACGAGGACCTGTCACTCAATTGATACTTTTTACGAAATTATTTATCACTAATTTAATTTGTTTGTTCCAAAAACTAAAATTTATAATAATTACTCCCCCGTATGGGCAAATCCAGAGCTCAGAAATCTTATAATTAAAAATAAATGTGCCCATAATATATATAAACTATATCCTTCTCCTGCCAATTATATAGAATTTTCTGAGCTTCGGAAAAAATGTAAAAATTAATTAAAATGTGTCACAATCAATACATTTCGGATATAGAGAATAGTTTAGAAATAAATATAAAACTTTTTTGGAAATATGTAAATTCTATAAAAAACGAAAACTAATATCCCGGACTGTATGAAATATAATAATGTGACTTCAACCAATACCTCCGAATCGGTCAAATTATTTGCAGATTATTTTTCCAGTGTGTACGAAAAAAGCTCTTTGAGCTCTGATGTAGTGTTATGGTCCTATTTAATCAGTCAAACTCAAGCGGTAAAAGTGTCACATTGTACCTCCACTTACTTCTCAATTAGTTCTGGTGTACCACAGGGTTCCCATTTAGGTCCCCTTTTATTTGTAATTTTTATCAATGATTTACCTTTCATTTTTGATAACACGGTCGATATACTGTTATTTGCTGATGACGCAAAATTTTTTTCTACGATTTATTCTCTATCAGATGCATTAAAATTGTAAGCAAACTTGAATAAATTTGTAACTTGGAGTCACCAAAATAGTTTATCGTTAAATATCAAAAAATGTAATGTTATTACTTTTTCATGCTCCGAAAATCCCATTAGTTTTGATTACAAAATTGATACTTTTTCCGTCACAAGAATTACTTCAATTAGAGACATAGGGATTACTATTGATTGCATTTTGTCCTTCGCTTCTCATATAAATTCTATAACTAAAAATGCCTTTAAGATGCTTGGTTTTATTAACCGAAATACAACTAACTAACTTTAAAAATATAAATGCATTGAAAACATTGTTTTTTTTTGCTTGTTAGATCTCATCTTGAGTTTGGTTCGACGGTCCGGTCACATAATTACATCACATTTATTGATCTTATTGAAAATGTACAACATAAATTCTTAAAATTATTGAGTTACAAATTAAATACTCCATTTACTTCAAACAACATGTACAATATGTTAATAAATGAATTGGGCCTTATATCTTGTGAGGTAAGAAGAAAAGTTGCAGATATTTTATGTGTTTATGTATGATTTGTTGAATGGTCATATTTTTTCCCCAGATTTGCATTCTATGATAGAGTTTAATACAGTAGGTGCCACTTATTGGACTCACTTTGGGACCTAGTCATTTGGTCTATTAACCGAATGAGTCGATAAGACGAATGACCCCCCCCCACAAAAAAATAAAAATACTTATTTACTTAAAAAATATATATTGAGATTTCAGCATTGTTTTATGCTGTAATAAAATAAAGTATAAATATTAAATAGAAAATATTTTGTTTGATTAAAAATAATGTAACAAAATACGGCAATAAAATAACGAATTACATACATAGTTACATTTTCAATAAGAATCCATCCAAAGTTGATTGGATTTAACTAACTTAACCTTCCTCGGTCAACTTCATAATCACTTATATGCATGTATAGCATGATTGTACGTATTGAACGTATATACAATATTATATTTATTTATCTAATTTAAAATGACCCCATTAACCGGTGTATGAGTCTAATAGACGAATTTTTTGCTGTGTATTAGTATAGATGCAAATCGGGAACAGTCGTTTTGAGTCTAATAAGCGAACGAGTCAATTAACCGTGAATCTAATAAGTGGCGACCACTGTATGACAAATTACAGATTAAGAAATTCAAACTTACTTCATGTACCGTTTTACAAAAATAATTATAGCTCCACTGCTTTCTTCCGTAGAGCATTAAAACTAGCAAATTCTATTACTGATCATGTAGATTTTTTTTTTATGTCGCGTATTGTTTTTTAATAGAAATGTATATTTAGCTTTAAACTTAGTTGTAAATTAATGACCATTATTATGTTATTATTAATTTAGTGTTGATTCTTGTTACTATTATCGTATACCATTGTCTAATTATTATTATTTTGTAATTTATTTTCATTATTATTGTTTTAATTTTAGTTCTTACTGTAAAATACTTAGAATGTAAACCTGATATTACTCACACAAAAGAGTTACTACCCGTTTATCACAAATAAACAAAATAATAACGAGACGAAGTTCTTACTTGCCAGTTAACAAACTGTTGTTGAAAACACCAATTACTATTTGTAATCAATATCACTAACTTGGATTAAAACATAAATATTATTAAATTTAACGTTATATAAAAAACATTGTGTTTTAACGTTATATCTGAGATGCATTGTTACAATTCACTATTCGTTTTTTCTTTATATGTGATTAGTACGTACTTGTAATTTAATCAAACCAATAATAATATAGTTGAATACCTTATGAAATAAACATAATCAAATCACTAATTATGATACTAATGAATATTGTATAAGTTATCTAATGCCCTCATAAAATAAATTTTTCATTTGAGCTGTGAGCCAGGATGCACCGATTCTTTCAATGCTTTATCCGAGGTAAATCGATGGTCCCTATTACCATATTGAGAGGATCAAAAAAGTGATGATTGGAAATGAAAAGATCGGAATTTCATGAAGGATGAGCTAGTACTTTAAAATTTAGTTTCTGGAGCGTTTCAGTAATATGCTGTTTTTTTGATAATTTTGCCTTTATACAGCAGTTCTTATCGTTTGTTTTCAATTGCAGGCCTTAGCTTTGCATTGAGCATTTTACTGTAACATACATTGTTTATTGTTGTGCCCCTTTTCTTATAATACTCCAGTACTAGACCACAAAAAAACCAAAAAAAAAAAAAAACCGTAAACATCAGTTCTCTTGCGAATGGTTGGGTGTTGAATATTTTTCTTACACAGCGAATTTAGATTTTTCTATTCTATACTCTATCGTTTATTCTCCGACACATAATGATAAATCCATTTTTCGCCACCAGTAACTATCTCATGCACCATATGATCATAATCTTGCCTTTTTTGACTAACACTTGTTTGGTCCACTCAATGAGGCATTAAGGGTCTCTTGATTTACCTCGGACGAAGAATTGAGAGAAGCTACTATATCCGGCTCCTAGCTCAACTGAAAACCTTATTTTATAAGGGCACCAGGAAGCTTGTACAACGATAGACCAAGTACGATGAAAAGCAAAGGGACTGTGTCGAAAAATTATGTTCAAGTAAATTTCCTATCTGATTATAATAAAATTTTAGAACTAATTAACTTACCCTTGTAAAATTGTTTAGAACAAGTATTTATTTTGCTTTGGCTTTTTTGTTATTCAACAAAATTTTCAACCGAATTTCTGCTAATGGTTTGTTACAATTAATTTTGTGTTTACTTATCTTTGGGTTCAGAATATTTTGTCTCTTAATTTCATCGTCGTTATTTTTGTCTAATATTTTTTTGGTTAGTCGCCAAATATCCGTAGGCATTGCCTCGCATACCACACGTATTTCGTCCAACCGAGTAAATAACAACGTAAGAACCTTTTCAACATCTATGCTATCATATTTACCATACGGACAATTTTTCAGCTTCGAATAAATATCAAGCAACATGGATTTAATTTTCAGTATTGTTTCGTTTTGAACTAGGGTTTGACACCTCGACTCGTATGCGGACATAATTTCTTTGATGCGATTCTTGTTCAGTAATATCTTCTCCTTCAATCTTCTTTTGTTTTCTCTTTGAACGTTTACATAACCATACTGTTGCCGGTGATTCAAAATCTCTTGTGATTCTCTAATCTTGTCCATTACGGTTATTGTGTCCCGAGTTTTCTTTTCGTGCTGGATTAATTTCTTGTTAATTTGTTCTGCGGACTCCCAATACATGTCAAACACAAGATGCGACTGGAGGTCTTTCTCGAATTCAGCCAACGGTTTTTGATAAGCAAAGTCCATGTAATTGCTTACTTGCGTGGTGCCGCCATTGGTATTCATGAAATCGTATTTCAACTCTTGAACGTTGTGCTCTTTTCTCCATTGAGGCGGGCTTAAACACATCAAAATCAGATAACAGGCCTCCAGCACAGTTATTTCTCTGAACAGTTTTAATATTTCGTTTTTCGCGCACGCATAAATATTCTCGCATTCTTCTAACTCGTCACCGTATATTTTAACCTTGTTCGCTTCGATTTTCATTTTATCTTTAATTGTGTTGTGCTGATCTCTTGCGTGGTCAACAAATTCTTTAAACAATGTTTTATTTTTTTTAAAGTTCTTCAATTGCTCTTGGTATATTTCATTGTCTTGTTTAACCAAGTTTTCGATGTATAATGACGCTTTGTTTGTGGAAATCGTCAATAATTTCAAATGCTTTGTTTTGAAAATGTCATGTTCAAACAGATGTCTAAAATTTGTTGGTTGTTTCGTATATTTGAGAACAGCTGATTTCATGACACTTTTTAGACATGCTTGCCTAAGTCTTTTAAACGCAATTTTTTCATCAAATGTCTTTACAGTCGTGAGATTGATTAAATCATCATAATTCAATGTCTGATCGTTTTTTCTCAATCTTTCAAAGGTTTTAGATCTAAGTGCATCCATTTTATTTTCCTCATAATTTTCTTCGTCGTTCTTAATTCGATTCCCTAATGTTTGTTTGTAATTTGCAATTAACTGACCTGTATTTGCATTCAATTCAGCAATAGAAACTGAGTAATGATCGATTGGGCATTTATATTTTTTAGAACTCATATTAAAATAAAATGGTTTTGAAATTTTGATTTCATAAAATACTGACAGATTTTATGAATTTTATGAATTTTACATAACAAATGACTCGTGTAAAACATAAATATTATGGTTGGTTGCCAAAGATACAAATTATGTATATAAACTGCATCATTTAAATATTGAAAAATACGTATTTAAGAGTTGTAATATTTAATTTAAGTTCAAAATATTGATAAACATTTTATTGAATAGTTACATAAATAATAATTAAGCAAAATCCTCGATAAAATGAGTATTTGAATTTGATTTTTTTAATAACGATAAATTTTAAAAAATAAAAATAAAAAAACTGTCAAACGATTAATCAAATTGAATGTGTAAGTAAAGAATGATTCTAAATTTTAACTTTATTTCGAATTTCTGTATTGTTACAAGTTAATTAGATTTATCACAGGATTAAGAAAATATTAATAACCATAGGTAAATCAATAAGCTATTTTTTCAGTAAGAGAATATTATTAAATAGATTAATTATAAAATATGTAATTTCAACAAATACGAAAAACAAATAATAAGTTAATGATAAAGTGAAAAAATATTGTAATAATAATATTTTTTTAGCAAATCAACAGAACACAATATTATACACATATATAAGATAAATAAAATTTCAAATCACTTGTAAACATAGTTTGTGTTATATAGATAATAATAAATGCTACGGTAGATATTACATTTGTATTAAAACATAAGAAAACTAACAAATTAACATTTTTGTCATTAGCATATTATAAGTATGTATTACAAAAACGTAGCAGATTTTATGAACTTTGTCGTTTTGTCAAAATATAAAATGTAAAACCTTTTATAATCTTTTTTTTTTTTTTTTAATTAAACTCAATATTTTTTTCATTATCCAGTAACAACTCTGTATGAAGAAATTTGCATTAAATGTTCAAGACTTTTTGCTAATCCAAAATAATTTCATTAATGTTTTACAAAAAAAAAGCTAAACTAACATTTTTCAATATCTTTAAATAGATCAAAGCAGGTAGAAATCTTTTGAAATACATACTATTATATTTACCAGGGATTTACGAATTCAGTGAACATTTTAATTCCCTACGATTATTATTTCGATGTATATACGATTTCGTAATAATTAAATAGTATTAACTTAAATGTAATTGTAATACATTTTATTCAAATTCAGATTACCAAGTTTTACCCCAGAAATGTAGTCCAATTTACGCCACTGGGATGATAGGTTCAAACTGCCTACAGTGGTCACTGATTTCGTTATATACGAACAATTGCACCAGGACTATTATGTGAACCAGTCCTGTGGGTCCAGGTGCAGACCAAAGACTGGTCATGTGAATAAACGGACGGTGAGTTCATGAGGGTTAAAAGATACGTGATTAAACATTTTTCGTTAACGACATGTTTAACTCTGTGTTCGCGCACGTTTCGACATCTGGGTTTCCGATCGAGATAAATTGATGCTATACCAGAGCAAAAGTGGCTTGACCCGCAGTTGTGTTATGTGTTATATTAGAGCAGTAGTTCTCAACCTCTTCTACGCTACACCCCTTTGTAAACTTTCAAAAATTTCGCCCCCTCTCCTATTAATTTAATATTAATGCTGAATGAATATTAATCCTATTAATTGAAAAAAATCAATCACCTTTTTTGTGTACTTTACAAATGAACTATACAATATTCAAAATCAATCAACAAAAATTGTACTCCGTGATAACTGCGTACGCCTCCCGATGTATACGATGTATACGCGCTTCCCGGTACGGGAACCAGTGCATTAGAGTTACATGGGTTTTTTTATTACTTGAATTTTCAATGGTATTTTTTAGAAGTGTAAAAGTGTAATTATCAGTTAACAACAATAATAATTGGTTTTACTGTATCAAGACGGTGAACCAGCAAACTTTCGAATGATTAATCGATCATCAACAGACTCGGTCGGTGTGCCAAAGTTTAACCTCGACGGCAGTCAGAAACCACCCGGCGGACTCGGTTCTTGTACAGCTTCGTTTACGCAACAACGTTTAACGAAAATCGAAGTGCGAAGTGGTTAATTAAGGGATCACTCCCACCTCCTCCGAAATATTAAAAAAATGTTATATATTATATAATGAGTAATGAAACATACTATTCATCAAAGCTATACAATTTTCAACTTTTTTCAACCCACCCCCCTTCAAAATTGTTCTTTGCAATCGCCCCTCATCGTCGATGTTCACCAGAAAGCATACGCTTGTTCACTTGGTAAATGCAACTAAAACTTCGCGGAAGACTGTCTGTCCATCCAACGAACGTGTAACGTATCAAATTCGCGTTCCATAACTAGTTCAAATGTTTTGGCATGAATATTCCAGTAAGCCAAACTGTATTAACAAACACGCGGGGTACGATTTTTTTCTATGCTTTGTCGGATTTTCACGTTTTACATTTTCAGTTTTTGAACAAGTTACGAGTACGGTAAAAAAGAAAAAAAAAAAAAAATCATAACTCGGCTGAAAGTTAAAATATTGCAACAATCCGACAAATAGAACTTAAAGTTAACAGCACAACATTTGAACTACGTATTGTACGTGAATTTGCTTTGTTATACGGAGTTATTAGGACGGTGACAACACGTGCGTGTGTGGCGGCGCTCTCATTAATGTTGTATAGTTTTTGTTGTTCATGACCCAAATGCACGGTTTGTATTATGATCTCAAGGTGTATTTCAATTTTATCAACGGAGCGGTGAGCAAAATTCTTAAGACATACTTTAACGATATTTTACGATTTCCAAGAATTCATAATTTAATACGTTTTGAACGTTTTGAAAAACTTTCTTTATGAGTTATGACTTTTGAAACAATTTAATCGATATATATATATAATAACTTCTAGAGTTGACTGTTATTTTTCCAGGTGAAAACCTACCAAACGGTATATTGTTTCACTATCCTGGTACTTTTCACCATGCTAGGTGGATGTCAAAGGCAATTTATTCATTCAAAATATATATGTTTCGAAAATAATTTGAAACTAGATATTCTAGAAGAAAATGCATTTCGAGATATATGTATTTTTCTAGTTACCTAGTTACGATATACGCAGAAGCATGGTTTAGATGCCCTGTTGCAATCAAAGCACCTTATAATGACTTCATATTTTTAAAAAAATTAATCGAATATCCAAATAAATCTATTTCTGAAATAGCTACACATAAATTTTGTGGACACTTATGGTATCTTGCGCCGGAAAGTATAGCCTTATCATTTTTTTTGATTTTCGGGTGCCAACCGAAATTAAAATTAAAATGGTCGAAACACTTAAATCAATGAAAAATGATGATACAATTAAAAAAATTATTTTTAGTAAAGAGGGTATAAAAACATTTATAAAAAAAGAATTACATAAATTTATATCACCAGAAACAGTCAACTTTTTTTCAAGATTTAAAATTTCAGCCGACTTCGTAGATTTTCCCCAAGATAGTTGGAAAGAAAGAGAAGACTAAAAAAGGAATTTATATCTTAACAGAGTTATCAGTCATAAATGATGTTGCAGAAGAGGCGTTAAGTTAATTCAAGAATACAATAGTATATTGACGAAAGGCAAAAATCAAAAACAATTTCTACCTCAAGTTGTAAATGATTATACAACAAATTACCCTGACTGTAAAAAAAATACATTAATCATAATTAAATCATAAATCATAATTAATATATATTTTATTTGAATGTAACGTATCTAATTTTAATATTGTATTACTCCATTGAACCACTACCTATTTATTTTTAATGACATCAATATCTAAAAGGGGTTATTAATCATCACCAAATTTAACCCATATAACTTTCGCATGGTAATGAAAAAATTGGGGGGGGGGATGGTGAAAAATCAAAAATATTTAACTTTCTACTATATATATTTCTACTATATAAAGGCCACCCTAATATATATATAAATACACACACAGAACAGTTCGTGCCCTGCATAAGTCAGTCAGGAGTAATTTTATTCTGGAGTATGACTTAACTTTGAGATGGGTTGGGTGTTAAGTTTGTTTTTTTTTTTTACTTCAGATATTTAATCTATTACATAATTAGATTTTTTTTCCACCTATGATCATATAAATAATAATGCTGACGTACAAGGTTAGAAGAATAATAACAGAAATATAATTTCCCCCGTACATTTCATATCGTCAAATTATATGTAGGTACCTGATGGAAAATGTATTTGATGTTAAACATAAAATTCTAAAAATCCTCAAATAAATATTTTGAGATGGAATTCGATCAATCGATTTATTTTTCAACTATAAGTTATTTCGAAATCCAAATTTACATGTTAGTATGATTGTTTTTATTTATTATCATGTTCTTATTTGAGAGATAAAACGTGGCAAGTTTTAAATTCATCTGATGCCCAGACTAAAAATATAAGTGCACTTTAAAGAGACAAAGTTTATATTATAAAACCTTCTGCAATAATTTGTTCAATTATTAAAAGATAATCTGTTTTTGTCGATTTTAACACCGCTATAATAATGCATTTCGCAGAGAACATATTGTTATTATTATCACCAAAATAACATATTCTGAGTACGCCCGACGTGTTATTTGAACAACACTGTTCTTATGCATTAGCATCATCTTATTAATTATTCTATTTTATAAACTCCATAAATGAAGGTATCATAATATATAATTAGCGTTTGATATAGAGGATGATATTATTTACTATCTCGTTGTATGTTCCTTGATTTTATTTTGAAATCGTACTAATGAATATGGTATATCATATACTTAGTTAGCAATGAATATTTATAAAGTTGGTTATTCATTGTTGTGGAGAAAACTCAGTATATAAAACATATTTTTTTACCAATCGTGTCAATTATAGCAACATATTAGTTGTATTTAATGACATAGTCAGTAACTAATGTACAGTCTAACATCAACCGTGGTACGTTGTCGTAGTACCCGTAAATCATCATAACCCCCCTTTATCTATTTCATTTTTAGAGGTATTGTTGAGACAGATGAACTGACACTGAACGCGCGTGAATGTAAGACTATTACCAAACTTTAAACCTTACCAATTTTATTGGCAATCTTAATAATAATACATGCACAACGATAAACGTAAATGAATACTGCAGTCACTGACAACAAGAACTCCAGTTTTATCTAATTTATTGCTATGATGGGCAGTAAAATAACGATATTGAACATGCCTGAATATATAAATTTGACACATTAACGATGTGATGCCAGGAAACGTATAAGATAACTAGTTAATGTATAAATTATATACATTACCTACACGTTTTAGTTATTTTATAAATTATCTAGTTATTTTATAAACTATCTGATTCAATAATTTAACTGTAACAGATACAATTGAGTACAAAAAACGAGATAGGTCTGAAATCGATCGATCGACTTTTTATGGTTTCGCGTGCTGGGACGACGTCGTTAAAGCACCCGGATGGGGAATTCGGATTTGCGTAAAAGAGGGAGGGGTACAAATTTATTTAAGGATGGTAAAAATAGATACAAACTGAGTACAAAAAAAAGAGATAAATAAATGGAGGTTATGATAATTTACGGGTGCTACGATGATGCACCTCACCAGCCATAGGTTGAAATGTATTTCATTCCAACACAAATACATTTTTACAATACTATATTCTAAAAGATAATGTCAAAACATTTATGATGATGTAGAATTTAAATGAAAGAACTTGCTCTCGTGCCATCGCTGCAAAATACTCTATTCAAACAATAGTAAACTGTCAGTGCGTATAATAATACAAAGACCGAAGAAAAAAGTTTTTCGTGCGATAGCTATCTGCAATCATTCGAATAAAAGTCGAGATTTTATATTTAACTAAACGAACTTGTACAGCAGAGAAGCGATTTCCATTTGAGTCGTTTATTAAATAGTCTTCCGGAGGGGATGTATTATGACAATGGTTCTATGGCCAATTGTCCTGAGGTCATAAACGATATTCGCAAAAATCCGATCAATATAGAAAACGATTGGAAATATTCACACAAGGATTTACAAAAAAATAACACCACAAGTTATGTACAGTGTTAGAAGGACATACACAAATAACAAACTTAGATTACAAATCGATAATAATATACAAGTGTTTGATCAGAACATTAGATATGGAAATATAACATCTAGTTCAGGGGTCGGCAAGTAATTTACATTGGAGTCCTAAAGTTTAAAATAATAAATCAATGAGGTACAGTGGAAAAAATCTTTTTCAAATCTTTATATTTCAAAAATAGTAGTTTAAAAATAAAAAATATTATTTGGTTATTACAGTTAATTTATATTAAAAATTACAATATTAGAAGTATGAAAATAAAAGTTGACAGAGTCCAGAATATTGCATTTCGTGGTCCGATTCTGGACCGCGGTCCGTTAGTTGCCGGTCTAGTTAGTGGGTAGCGAAACAAAACCACTGTATTATTGTAATGCAATTATATATGACCTACTATTTCAACGTGCACTATGCAACGGTCGGAGAACAGGTGAGAATATTTACCGCTTTTTATCGTATTGCCATTTGTTTTACGGTTGTGAAGGAATGATTGTATAAACGAAATAATGTCGCGTATGCTTTTTAATAATTTAATGATCGTTACGTCATGGATTACGATACGTAGTAAGTGGGCTTGAACATAAAAAATACAAATTAATATTATATTTTAAAACATTTAAACAACATTTTCTTCCAAACTTAAATTTAAATCAATTTTTAAATTCTGTGTAAAGTATAAATGTATTTGTTTTACATTATTTGGAAACACCACTGATTTCAGATAGGTATATTGTAGTGTTAATCCATAGATTTTAGCGAGAAAAAAGAAAAGAAAAGAAGAAATATTTTTATTCATTACACTCAGAGTCTAAAATATTTACACGTCGTACAAATTCGAATAAATATTTTTATTTATTATACTTGATAATTCATATTTAATAAACAATATATTTTAATATATAAAAAAAAATTCAAAGAAAAAAATAATAATAATAAAATGCAAATGTAGTACAAATTTAATCTCAATAAAAACATAAAAATTAATAAAAGGCTTGACTTATTATGATTTAAGGTTACTTTTTAACTTCTAATTGAATTTGTTAGCTCATTGGTTATAAAATATAATTATAAAATACCATTTTTTTTTATTTATACCTACAATAAAAACAAATGGTAAATAAGAGATTATTGATTAAGTATTTTTTACTCTACACTTTTAAGTGAGCCCATTGGATTTTAACTTTTTTTTAAATTCTGAACAATATTAGTCTCATAAAGTGTCCATTTGATAATCTTAGATTTACATAGGTTTTTAACATAGATTAAACATTTTAATTAAAAATATAACAATTATTATAGGAAGTTATAACGAAATTAATGTCAGAAAACTGATCGCAAATAAGGGTACCCGGTGTGCAATAATGTGACTTCCACTACTATGTGATATTCTGTTTAGATCTCAAATGTGACCTCCCCGTTTTATACCCATTAGCCATACATGAGCATCACTAAAAACTTATCGCAAAAAAGATTTCCATATGTAGGCACATTTGGATTGAAAATGTAATGTAAATTATTAATCTGTATGCGAGTTACTGTTTGGCCCAGTATTATAGGTATAGGAATAGGTAGGTAGGGGTGAACGGTTCGAATCTCAACGAACGAGAAAAAAACTTCTTACGGTTTTTTTTTTTTTTTTATTTTCCGTACAATAATCATTGCGAAATCCATGCGCAGAAAATGAGAAGTTTTGTTAATCTTTATGTACTAACATTATTAACCTCTCAATATCACATGGAATAACTTCATTCAACTTGGCGTTAAGCGTTAATACATCTCTGAGAAATCAATAGGCACTTACTCGTAATTTCTCAACCATCATTGTGACAACTATGCGACTAATATGCTTTAGGATTTTGCACACCGGGTAAATACATAGGCAGAACTATACGTGTTTCATTATTACTAAAAATCAATTGAATAAAATTGGAATTTCAAATACCTAATGACAGTTTTCAAAATAATGTAAAAAACCATGTATTTTTAATTTTATTAATTGGTAAGCACAAAAATCTATTCCATTAACCAAAAGTTCCCAACCAGGGTGCCGCGGCACCCTAGGGTATCACAAACTTAAATTTAGGGTGCCGCAAAAATATTTGAAATATATATTTATTTTTAAACGTCTTCATGAAAAATATAGCATTGTAAGTAATAAAACAGACTATACTATATGTCTATAGTATTAAACCTATTGTGTATAATGAATTAGGTATATACAATATAATTTAATGTATTAATTATATAACACATATAATTTTTACATAGTAATACTGAGATGTTCAAACTATTTTAATTTTCATACTAATTCGATCGCTATCGATTTAATGTGAACTGTTTTAAAGTTATTTATAGTGCTAAATAAAACCGAAGTTACAAAATATAAATTTAAATATACAATAAATCTATTACTATTGCGTATTCAGTATAAACTATAGAGTATAGGGCATAGGCTATAGGGTGCCTCAAAATTTTTAGAAAATAATAAAGGGTGCCGTGAGTCAAAAAAGAGTGGAAACCTCTGCCGTAAACATTTATACTTAATAGAACTAGAAATAATGTCCTTGAAGTAGAACGTAAGAACGCAGTTACCATTTTTTTAACATTATGATTATACCTAAAAATTAGTACATTAGTAAATAGGTAAATATGGATACTTATAGGTTTGCAGAACAGATTTTATATGTTAATTCAGCAATTGAATACATTTTTACTATTTTTAGTTTTTCAACGTTGAACAATATTATGTCTGTATCAGAGTCGTTAACTCGAGTTACAGATTATCTGTGTTTATGATATTAATATATATTTTTACCGGTAATTTACATTATTATTTATAATTAATATTTCCCCGATTGCATATACGAAGTACGACTTCATTGACCAAAGTAGAAAAAAATGATACATTTATGCATTACAACACAAGAGAATATAAACTTTAAAAAAATTAACTTATATTTTTCTATGCCGAATAACAAAATATTATTATTAAGCAAATTTGATTGTTTCTTAATTAAAGCTACATTTAATGTTTCGGGTTTTAAATATTTTGAAATTTACGTTACGGTTGGAGTTCCGGTCCCTACATTTTTAAGGTTAACCGGTTCTGTAAATTTATTTAAATTTTCATGGACTTATGTTCATGTAAGTTATTCTAATAATATTCCAATGAGGGATATTTCTGGTATCTTGTGTATTGGATAAATGACTATAAAAATTATTGACCAGAATTGTATTTTAATTCTCAACGATGAAGCAAAATAGTTTTTAAAACTCTATAACAACTATGATGATAACCATGATTAATTTGATATCGGAGCGTGCACATAATTTTGGAAAAAAAAGAAAAGAAAAATATATTAAATAACATTTTGCACGGACGGTTATACAGTACGAATGAGTACCTATACGTTACTATTGAAATTATTATTATCGATGTTATGGTAAATTTAGTTGAGGGTTTCTCGATTCGGTCACCGTCGTTTTCTATAAATTAAAATTTAATTTTTACTCTCACAACACTCACAACAGTAGTAGCTTAAGTTTTTTCAAAAATTTCAACAAGCTGCTTGTATGTACTACTTACATAACGGCTTTTCTTAATATTCTTTCATATTTATCGCTTTCATCCGTAAAATACTTAGATGCGTATACGAGAACTTAGTTATTACGTATAACGTTTTGATATATTTAAACGCTTGCACAAATCACATGTCACACGTATATTAAATTGACGGCGTAGCGCACAAATGTTGTAAGCGATGAATTTGTAATTTTACAGAAGAATGATTTTAAAGTTTGTTCTACCGTGTGTATCCGTGTAAATTGCCCACTGCCGGCAGAGATATACACTTTTCGCGAACGACATTTTAACACGACGAGTCAACGGCAGTGGAACAATGTTCATAACTGAGTTTTACCAACGTTCGTCGCTTATAACATATGGCAAGTGCGCCTATGCCATCGAATACGATTTGTACTCGAACGGTGCACTCTATAAACGCTATTAACGTTTTCATTACGAAATATGAAAAATTTGATATATTACATGCAACTTTTTTTTCTTTTTTTTTTTTTCGTTTTCCTGTTTAGACTTTGTATCTAAATATTGTTTTGAATCCGATTCACAACATTTATTATAATACATTTATAATACGTTTATTTATATATTTTTTGCAAAAGGTAAATACTAGGCTTATATTTTTCAGGAAATTGACTTGCGACTGAAGTTTCGCTGTATGTTTTGAAGTGGAAAAATTAAACATTTATTTTTCAAACGAAACTTATTTAAGAAAATAATATTATATTTATCATTAAAAATTAAATTGCAAGATAAAAAAAAAAATCGTCGAACCGGCGTGTTTTCTTTGAAAATCGTTGAAAATCGATCTAAACCGTAATTTTGTTAATTTGAATATAGATTCCATATGGTCCAAAATGTCCTGGTCTACTCAAATTTACAATGTGAACAAAGCAGTTTGTGATTCTCATTTAAGCAGCGCCTTATAGATGACGGTTCGCGTAAGCCCATATGTTAAAATTTAACATAAATAGTTGGTAAAAATAAATTTAATTAAATTTGTTTATTTTAAATTTAATAGTACGCTAATTTCCGGTATCAAAGAAAAATATAATAATAAAAAATGTTGTAGAGGGAAAATAAATGCCGTTAGGGGGGGAAGAATCTTGTTTATATCAAATTCGTTTAGCAGTCAAAGGAAACAGCCGCATACATTTTGCATAATGTGGGATTTGATAGCTAGTAGAACACAAAAATAAAATTAGTACAATTATTATTAAGAATTATTTAGTAAATGATAATATGTACCTATTTTTGTAATATAGATTTACGGCCACTTTTCATGACAATGGATTCGTGGGTGGCATGGCTATTTTTACTCAATAGTCTAAAGACGGTTGAATACTTTTCCCGAGAACGGTGGGACCCCTATTGATTATTTGTTAATTCCGAGATAAATATTATAGTCTCATTTAAAATTCTTCGAAATTTTTATTTTTAGATTTTTTTAAATTCCAAGAACTTGTTATCGTATACCAGTGGTTCTTAACCTGTGGTCTGCGGCCCTCTAGGGGTCCGCGGCAGCCCTAACACATAACATATGTACATCAATACATGACATGAGTGCATTGTTATAATATTGTTGAATTAATATTGTTATTATTTTTTTTTATATAATAGATAGATTTTATCATTATACGATGTTATAAAACTTGTGTTTCGACCATCGTATTAAGCTAATAAAAATTAAATTTTAAGAATATTAAAAAATAAATTAACACTAAAATAAATAAATTCAAGTTAACTTAAAAATTAAATGAAATAAAAATAATTATAAACATATATGTTTTGTTATGTCTATTAATGTAATTTATTAAATGAAATAATTATTATAATTTTGGTTTTAATAACATGAGATATTTTGTTGAAAAAAAAAATGCATTCCGTGAAATTCTCCAGTCGCGGCGTTAGAAATATATTAGAAAGCGATCGGTTATGGATATAGTTCTTAGTGAGAAAACCACACAACGCGAACAAACGTTGACAGAGCGCGTCCGAAAAGCACCGGTGCACGTCATTATAATACAATTAACAAATAAATACATTGTTGTCGCGCCGTTAATTCACGTAACGTTATCTTGGCTCGGTTGGGAATCGATGACGATGCCAATAAGTGCCAGGGCGGAAGTGTCCGGCAAAGTTTACTCGGTATCGTAATTTACTGTTCATACCGTTAACGATGCGCGGCCACCTAGGTCCTGTGAACGTCAAAACATTCTCTAAAACATTTTCATCAGCCAGTGGGCGTCGTGCGCTAATTGCCGACTAATTATGTCCGTACAATCAATTGATTTATCGAATAATATTGCGCTGTTCGTTTCGCGCTACAGCGTGATATGCGAGAAATATCGCGTAAACACATTTTAGATTATTTCCGCAAGACGGTTAGGTGGTTACAAACGAATTGTTCAATTGATGAACACGTACCGGTGAACCGAGTTTGACGGGATCGCGTGTCGTTGAAATCATATTATCACTGTTGTCATGATCTGACGATAAATCGTTATTGAATGGACGTGTATCGATGCATGTCATAAAACATTTTTTTTTTGTACAATCGATAAATGCTGAGAAGACAAGTGTGCATGAATGTTGCATGCTTTGCTTACGAAAAAATGCGTTCAAATCTGTCATTGTTGTTATCGACTATAATTTTATCGTTTGTTAACAGACGTTTGATTAACATTTTTACTATACTCGCTATTCTATTTATTTTTGGAATTTAAATTGATTTGATGTATTGATTGTATGTATATGATCAGTGACGGTGCTAAAGTTTGCGAGGCCCTGGGCAAAATAAACGTTGGGTCTTATAATCTATATTAATACAATATTTTAAGTTCAGTTAAATCAGAACCACGGGGCCTTAATTATAATTTAAAGCGCGGGGCCCTGGGCAACTGCTTCTATTACCCACCCCCTCGCGCCGTCCTTGTATATGATTGAAATGTAATGGCGGGCCCGCACTTAGTGGAAACTGGCATTTTGCGTTGTATTCGGTACAAATGTATTAGTCCAATCAATAAATAACGATTCCTTCGATACACGCACAAACAACACAATTCAGATATTAAAAGCCTAATCCAATCATTGACATCCTGAGTAGGTTAAACCTTTAAAGAACCGGATCAAGGCCCATTCCACCATACTTCCCTAAGGGTACAAAACACTTTCGTGAGCTTTTGGCCAAAGGCCGTCAGTTTGCAAAACATACATGTATATAACGCGCTTCTTGTCCATAGGCCACTCGAACCTACATAACTCCGAAAGTAGTCTCTTGGACAAGAAGGAAGATAATCAATCTAGACTCACTACCACTATCCAAATCTTATCCCCATCTTCTCCCCTTTCCCTCTTCACTTTTCCATACTTTCTTTTCTCTTTTTTTCTTTTCATTTTTAAGTTATTTAAAAAAAAAAAAAAAATAAGAATAAAACTCAAGTATTGAGTGTTGACAAAGTAAACCATACAACCAATCGTTATGGAAATACGTTAAAAAATATAGTGCTTTATTTATTCATAATATAACATATAAAATTTCTCTCGTTTCATCGTCGTTTTTCGATAAGACCGCAATACCAACACAGTAATAATAATATTAATAATACGGTAAATTTATATTAACCGATATCCGAAGGAAACGTTCGAGTACATCGTTGCGCTCGTTATTCGTACGCTGTATATATTGTTTTCTTGATTAATATTATCGCATTTGAAGGGGAAAACAAAAACAGCAACTGTGCATTCGCCGGTCGGTACGGTTATCGAATCAATTAAAAAGCACGGCGACAGCGTGGTAAGTTTCAAACGGCACATAATCATAGTTCTGACGATTTTCCGTTGGTCGGTGCGGCGCCGTAGCAACGGAACCAACAGTTTAACGAAAATCGTTTTTTCTTTCGTCTATCCATCTCTCTCTACTTCTCTACCCCTCAGTATTTCTCTCTTTCTTTCCGTCTTCGTGTCCACGAAATTCCAACAACCGTGGTTGGCTTCAGTCGGTGCGCGACCGCCGGTGCCGTCGACAGTCGACCCCGTGTGGCTGTCCGTGAACGTCGGTTAGGTTAGCCCCAGCTACGTCACAACGGCAGGATGCTGCGCGGATTGTCTCGCGTCAAGGAACTGCAAAACGAGTTGGCCCACGCCCGGACCATCATTGAAGTGAGTCGACGGTATATTGCGCAACGACAGTAAACGGATCCTCAGGGTTTGGTTGAGGCAAGGGATAAGAGTGGGTTGTCAGAAGCCCTTCTACCACGAGTCGACGACTACCGCTGTAGTCAACGCCACGTGCACTGGGATTACGTTATGTTAAACGTTTCTTCCGGTATTCCGAGAACATGTGCCGTCCGCTCGCTACCTAATCCTCTTAATTTTATGCAATACTTTTTGATTTTCTTGACGGTTTCCCCGAACGGAGGATAAAACTACTTGGAAAAACAGTGTTGCAGTCTCATAAATCTTGTATAATTGTTTCTATTTGTTTCTTAAATTCGACGCAATACCGCTAATGCTACTATACCCATTGTTCGAAATGGTCGGAACGCGTTTGTAGGAAAACCCATTTCGACGAACACCTACTATCATTAATTGCGGTATAATATCTGAACGATGTATGGATAAAATTGAATTAGTACAGAAACCCTATTTAGTGAATACTAAAAAATAAGTTATTCCAACGTGAAAACTACCGATAATTGCTCTTCAACGGGTTCTCCACAAAATATAGGTTTACCGTTAACTTTAAATATTTGATTGAATCTCTTGTTGATCTTGTGAAAAAATTGACTTTTAATTTAATTTTTTTTAAATGTTTTGTCAGTCGATGTATAATAATCTACAAGAAATTAAAGAACAAAAATTAAAACTATTGTTCACTATCATATCCCCTCTCCTCTGAACAATTTTTAAGCCCCATTAGACATGGGTACATTTAAATCTATTGTCAATGGAACTTGTAAACGCGCGCGTGCATCGACATAACAATTTCAACACGTGCACCCGGACACCGTGTTTAGACACACGACAATCGTAGCGGTTTCGGTTGTCCATGTACTGGCATGTTATCGTCGATGCCAATATTATTATAGTCGTTACGGAATATGGTAATTATTTTTATTTTTTTTATTTGAATGTACGTGTTCGCAGGACTTGACGACCGAGAACCGGATCCTGAAAGTGATAGAGAGACGGCATGAACACGCGCTAACCAAGTACGAGAGCTCGCACGCCGAGCTGCCGATGGTGATCAGGTCATGCAGCGAGGAGCTGCAGTCCATACAGACCCGATTGCGACGCTCCAAGTTGGCGTTCAGGCAGCTGGAGGACAGGTACCGAGCCCAGACCGGAAAGCTGCTGACTGTGCAGAAGAAGCACAAACACCTGTTAGACTTGACCAAGAACAAACAGCTGGGCGAGAGGGAGAAACTTTCCGCTCAACTGGAAGAGGCGGAAAACAGGATCAAACAGCAGGAGAAAAAGATCCAGGTGAATCGTTTCAGACTCCATGCACCCATAGTACCACAATTTTCCATTTTTTTCTTGTTTGTGGTTATTTTATACCACTACTGTATTCTAATTTAAAAATAGTAATAAAACCGGTAGTCATAAAAACCACACACTTATCGATCATAACCGCACATTTAACATCGTTCAATACCGCACACATTTATTCTATTGTTAAAAAGGGAAATTTGAAAAGTCGATAGTTCAAAACCGCACATATTTGACTATCAGTTCTTTCTCCCTGCATACTTTGCATGTATGGTTCACGTTTCCGTTTCGTATGATTTCCACTCATAATTGTTTTTTTTATCCTGTGACCTATTTAGGGTGGTGTTGCATAGCAAATCGAGGGATATTTTCGTTTTTAACTATCCGAGCGAGCGCAGCGAACGAGTGACCCCGCCTGGTCACGAGGTGCACTCATGTTATTTTAGATAAATGTATACGTTATTGATATATATCAACGTGTGTGGTATTAAACGGTTTAATTTGGTGGACATATATGAGATTAAGATATAAAAGTGTGCGGTTTTAAACGACGACTTGTTTTTGAAATGTGCGGTTATGAACGACGCTCAAAAAACTAAGGTTTTGAAAAATATGATTTTAAATGGTCCAATGTAAGAATCGCATTTCGATATTGATTTTGGTTTTAAAATAACATTAATGAAATGCAAGAATTTCGACAATTTTTTTTGTTCAATAAATATGAATTCTGTAACAAACGAATTTATACGGTTTTATACGATTTCACATAATTGTATATATGCAAAACTTTATTCAGCATATTTAAAAATAACTCCATATAACTCCTATACTCTAGTTGGATAAAATTGAAATTAATAATACATTGGAAACTCGCTATCTCGAAGTTTCTGTATGTCAAATTTGTTTACAGTCCCGATCATTCAATATTGGACTTACATGTTAATTTATTTCGGTACATCGAATTTCCATAAGTCGATTTTTTCTATAAGTTGAAGTCATTATCCGATACCCACCGCCTAATAAATTAGATAAATTAGATAAAGTATAAAATGCTCAGTGTATAAACTATGAAATAAACATCAGAGCTTGTACACACAACGTTGTAAAGACGTTGATATTTAATTATAGTTCAGTTAGTGACCGATAACGACGTTAAAGTTACACGGACTTATATTCATGAACTTCAAAGATACGTTCATCAACAGTCAGGAGTTTCTGACAACATTTTTTCTACGCTTAATAGTTTAGGTAGTTTTATTGATAATACTTCTAATACTTAACAAAAGCGAACTAAAATGACAGATTTTCTACTTTTATAGAAAATAATGTATACTTACTTACCCAAATCACGAATACCAATAATATGTACATATAATAAATATACATTTTTCCTCATTATTAAATATTTTTATTTTAAAATTTCAAATTTTATTTATGTTTTAAATTCCCTCGGTAACTCAAAATTTCAATAGGTTGAATTTTTTTTTTTTTTGGTCCCTTGTGACTTCTAGATACCAAGGTTTCACTGTAGTACCTACTAAGCCCAACCAAAAAAAAAAATGGAGTACAGTTATATATTTTTCCAGTGAACATACATAAATTAAAGCACTTCAATATATGATTCGGGCTCAGATGGGGTGCGAATTGTGTTGGTCAATATTTGTCCGTGTGTTCCAAGTGGCATGAAACGTATTTATTTTAGCATGCTTTAAACAATTTAATTTGTTTACGGTACCGAGCACTTTTTTTTCTGGGTTTTAAAATGTTTTGTAAACAATCAATCGAAAATGCACACTATAGAGGTACTTTAAAGACATTTACTACGGTAGTTTCATCTCCAAACGTAAAATAAACACGAAAAACTACAATTCTTCCGATATTATGATTAATATTTCACGTTGAAGAAATGTCGAACACGAGTAACAACCATTATGTTCTCGTGTATCATCATGCACTCTGAACGCTCCGTCATAACATGATACGTTTGTAGTTCGAAGTGTACTTGGTATAAATTATTAGTTATGACTGTAACGGAGTGATGAACCGAGACGAGATATCAAAGTGGTTTATGTAGAGTAACTACGACGCAATATCGACGAGTTGCTTTCAAAGCATGTTTAAAATACCGCACTTATATTACGCGTACAATAACATAATATATATATTACTTCATTTTGTGTCGCAGAACTTAATTAGAAAAATGGAGTTGGAAAAAAAGAACTACCAGCACCAGTTGAACGTAGAAAGCGCCAAGACCAAAGCGCTGCAGATGGAGTTGAGCATCGCGAAGGAGCTGAACGAACGGCTAGAGTCGATGGCCGATAAGCTCAAGTTCCAGAGCTACGTTGGCAAGAAGAGCTACGTGAGACAGATTCCGGTGAACGCGTCCGGGTGAGTTGGAATTTCAGTAAGTTTCCCGACGGCGACGCAACGTTCGTCTTACCTGAATGTGATCGCAGGCCGAAGACACAGTTCAAAAACTCTTTGTCGGGCGGCGATCGCGCACCGTTATTGAACGGCCTCTGCGGCATGTTGACCAAGCCGGCGCTAGTGCATGGCGAGTCTGACCTCAGCGATCACACGAAGGACTTGCAGAAGAATCTGATGAGGCAAGTGCACGAGGACGTCGTCAACAAGCCAAAAATGTTGGTGGCCAAAAAGAACAACTCGTCCGAGTCCTCGTGCGCCACGTCGCGTTTGAGCTACGGTATATCCGAACTGATCAAGGTACACAGCGACATCGGTCAGCCTCGGGTGTTGACAAAAAACAATATTTCCCGTGCACGTACCTTTGATTCCGAATTCGTGGGAAAGGACGTAACGTTAGGACGCGACTTGCACCGTATCATTATTAACACACGGACTAGCCCTTCCACAACGATCTCGAATTGTTTCTCCTGTAGGTATAGGTGTTTGGCCCCCAACAAAACGAAACATGTTCGTATCGCTATTTCCGATCCCGTTTGCGTCACGTATGCGACCATTGGAGTGCAATGATAATGACATCGTTGCACAGTGGGAGGAAACATATCATAACATAGGTCACGATAAAAATAAATTTGATAGTATTTTAATGTGAAAAACATTTTATTTCTTAAATATTCTTTAGTTGACAAATTATAGAGATAAATATTCTATTAAAAACATATTAAACCATAATTATTGAATACAATATTATTTTTTATTATTTTTTTTTTTTCAATATTTAGATTGGTTAAATGACTTTGATGGCTCTCCACTTATCCCTATCCATTACAGCTACTTTTAGTTCCTTATAGTTGGTTTCCCCTATATCGTCTATGATCTGTTTCATAAATGGTGTTCTTGGTCTACCTCTTCCAGCTTTTCCTTCTATTTTTCCTTCTTTTATTGTCGTTATCCATTCATTATTTCTCATAATATGACCGATCAATTTTTTCCTCCTTTCTTTGATTGTCGTCCATATTGCTTTTTGTTCGTTCATTCTTAGGTATACTTCCTCATTTTTAACTTTCTCTGTCCAAGAAATTTTCAGTGCTCTTCTCCAACACCATGTTTCAAATGCTTCAATCTTTTTTCTTTCCGCTTTTAATATCGTCCATGTTTCTGCCTCATAGAGGGCTATACTCCATACAAAACTCTTTATAAGATTTTTCCTGGTGTTTAAGCTAACAGTGTTTGCCGTTAATAGGTGTTTCTTTTGGTAAAATGCCTGTTTTGCTTGTGCTATTCTGCTCTTTATGTCCATTTCGCTTCTTCCATCATGTGTTATTTTACTTCCTAGATATGTAAAACATTGAACAGTTTCCAGCTTCTCATTTTCAATCGTTATGTTCAAAAGCAATTTCTGCTTGCTGCATATTAATATTTTTGTCTTGCTCTTATTTATTTTTATTTTGTATTCTTTACAGCTATCATTCATTTTTGTTAACATGTTGCCTAAAGCTTCTTCACTTTCCACAATCAATGCTATGTCGTCTGTAAAGCGCAACATTTGTACTAGCATACCATTAATTTTAATTCCTCCATTTTTTTCTTCTCTTAATTGCTTTAGAGTGTTTTCAATATACAGATTAAATAGTGTTGGTGATAAGTTACACCCTTGTCTAACTCCTTTTTCAATATTTGCTTCTTTCCATATTTTACAATATTATATAAATAATTAAAGTTGGTTTTTTAACAACTTAGGAGAAAACATTTTTACAACTATAAAAAAAGATCAAGATTGAAAAGGATAACTTATATACTAATATATCAAATTTAAACTATTATTAAAAAGAGTTAACATTTATATTGATACCCAAAAGCATAAATCGTAAATGATATGTTATATTTTATAATAAAACTTTGGTGAGGTATTAATTATTTAATTTTCATTTTTACAATAAAACTATTCTGAATCAGACTCACTATTTTCTATAGATATTTGAGAATCTTCTTCTGTTTCTTCATTATTTATAATAAATAATTTTTTTACTTCCGTAATTAATTCTGTAGTAGGTGGATTTAGAATTTTTCACTTAGAAGAAATCACTGGATCTGAACTTATTAATAACGCATGCATTAAATCGGTATTTGTACTTATTTTTGACATTTTGCGTATATTATTTTCCCTGAAATTTGAATAATCTTTATTACGTGATTCTTGCGCTTCTTCCGATAGCTGTCCTATTGAAAAAAGTGCATATTGTATGACTATGAACCTATGCATCAAAATTTTGTACATACTAGGAGGCATGCGATACCAATTGCATAATTTAATGTATAATTCAGCTGTTTCTTTAAAATACTGATCAAATATTTCTAGGTTGATTTCATATCCACTTGACATTGCAATTAATATATTTCCTAGTTTCGTGATTAAATTTAAATTTACCCTCGTTATTTTTGCCGATTTTTCTGCATATTTAAAAAAATCTTTCCACATTTCCTGTATTAGAAGTATCTTCACCTTGCACTATTTGATCAGTTTTTAATCCCATTTCATTCCAAAATGTATGTTGAATATTTTTTTTTTAACTGTATTAATTTGTCTTTTTGTTTGTTTGTCATATGAGAAGTTGACTGGTGAATATTTAATTTGTACGAAATATTTAAAATACATCTCAAAAAATTAATCTATGCGTACAACGTTGAAAGCCCGTATTTTAGATTATCCTCTCTAATTGTGAATTTCTGTATATTTTTTAAATCGTTCATATTTTTTAGTCCACAATTACAAATAAAACATCTTTGACTGGAAGTATCAGTTAAATTATTTATCACTTTACCGTATACCATAGTCATAACCAATGTACAGTTGAGAGGTACAGAAATATTTTTTATCATAATTTCAATTGGGATTAATGATTTTATTTCTTTATCAATTTCCTTCACGAGTATTATTTTTTGTTTCTTTTTTGTATAAAAATTTAATTGGTCTACAGTAACGTGTCGAAAGTGGTGTTTGATTTTTCTAAAGTATATCATTAGTGGAATCAGACGCTGTAAAGGTCAACCGCAAAGGAACCAAAGAAAATAAAAACATATTTGCATCAATATATTCTATGTTTTGTTCATCAAATTCTTCTAAGTCATCATCATGATCACTATTTAAATTTTGATCATTTTGTATAAAGTGAGTATTTTGGGTAAATCCTTGGTGGTATTCAGTTTGACCTGAACTACCATCAGTACCTCGTTTAAAAATAAGCTTAGCCTTAACATATTTTTCGAAAAAATGAAAATTTTCAGTTAAATCAAAAGTTTGAAAAATTCTTCTAACTGTGTGATCCAATAAATTTGGAGAGGAATAAATGTACCATATTCATATATTTTTAAACCTTCAGGATAACATAGTTTCTTTGTTTCTCGTATGCGGTCATATGAAGGATACACATTGACTCCATTATTTTTTAAACCTAATCGAGTTTGATGATAAACGTTTTTTGTCATGCGACAATTTACCATATGAGCTAGAGCTTCATCTAAAGTATATGGTGTTATATTTTTCCCCTTCAACGTTTCACGAAAATATTTCCTAATATTTACAGGACGACTGGGAGAATATTCTGTTGACTGTTTTAATAAATCAGCTGCTGTATATTTACCTTCTTTAAAAAGTGATACTCTTGTCGCCCGTAATAATCTTTCTGGCGATGTTGTGTCCACTAACGATTTTACTTTTCGTATTTTAGATCTTTCAGATACATCATAAAATAATTTTGATGGAAGACCGCGTTTATCAACTGTTTTATTTTCATATTGCGGCAAAATAAATTCGGTACCAAACCACCCCTCGTTTATAGAAATAAATTTAGTTGCAGTATGATTTACGGCCGACCACTTGCGATTTAACGTAGTTATAAATCCTGAAATTTTACATTTCAATTAATTTTCATATTTTTTATCAATAGAATGATTTATTTTTTTGGAAATATAATTATATAAAAATAAACGGGTCTCACAGAGCATGGGTTTAATTGTCGTTGGAAATTTCTGAGGTCGTCGAATAAATCACGGTATGTAATGTTATCTACAAAAAAAAAAAAAAAATCATAGAAATTAAATGGGCGACTTTGGGCAGACAATATTTAAAACTTTACTAAATAGTATGTTTACTAAAATATTTTAATAAAAATCGGGGCTCTATTATGTGCTTTTTTTTTCAAATTACTATAATTGTTAAATTATGACATATTTTTATTATTTTGTTATTAAAGTTTTAACGATTTATTGTTGATTGGAGAGTAAATTAAACTCTTAATAATTATTACACACTTCGTTTAGAAGTTTCCGTAGCACAAAATAAATTATCAAAAAAAAAAAAAAAACTAAATAATGTAACTTTCTATAATACTTATAACAAATATTTATTGTGGACGTGCGTACTGTCAAGAAAGCCGCTGTGAAATGAAAATATCGCGCTAATTGAACTTCTAATGCTATTGATAAAACGTAATAAAGATAAAATAAGCATTCAATATAAGATTGACAACTTATAATGAAGAATTTTGTACTGCATTTTTATCAAAATGTTAATAGTTCAAATTTTATTTTTGTCGCGATAAAAGTATGATTCCTCCCACTGTGTGTCGTTTACTCTTGCCATAGTCATCCCCCTTCACCGAATCGATACTTTACCGCACAACGAACAATAAAAACGTGCACAGGGGTCGCCAACTAATCTTTCTAGAAATACAGGTCAATTGTCGTAAAATGTTAGAAAACTAATGGGACATCACGTTAATAGATTCACTTTATATTTTTTATTTTCTTGTACACCATTGGCAAAATTAATTGTTGGTCGATGAAATGTCCTACAGTCTTCTAGACGTGTCGGTCACCAAGTTGCAGCTCATCCGGTTGAAAAGGTTGGCGACCCCCGGTGCGCGTAACGTTATGGTATATATGTATTGTATGTTATGCATCTCCGCATCGTAGCGCATGATACGCACCGCGTTAGGTCGGTAAGTTCCAACCACACGCCAAATCCGTACAACGCCGGCGGCGGTAATGACATTAGGCCAACAATCATCGGGTAGACGCAACAGTCTACAAAACCGACAAAATATGATAAAATACAATTTTTAATATTTTACAGTTTACATTATTTATTATATATATATATATATATACATATATTATTTTCAAATTCCCTGTGTAAAAAGTTTAGCGTATAAACTCAATCATAAAAAAAGATTATTCATAATTTATTAATTAAAAATATAGAATAAAATATTTATTAAAAAATGAAGAAAGTATTTTTAAATCCGATATAGAAAACAATAATTTTAATACTTGTTATTGTTGGTGATAGCTTTGAGTACTTAACTGTTGCATTTTTGCGATTATGTATAGGATACAAATGATGATTAAACTGTTATCGAAGTCAATAAATATTAACAAGTTTTTGTGGTATTTTGCTGTAAACGGTGTATTAGTTTTTACAGTGAATTCTATAAGCTCAGATATGAGAACGTAATGAATAATGTAAAATTGTAAAAACGGCTACAGTTGTGTATTATTGTTATATTTTTCGGCCCGAAGATTCGTCAGCCCGATGGTGGTGGGTCCTTCGGTAATGTGCTAATCTCGTCCGCAGAAAAGCGAACCGTCGGACGCGTGGTCTGACGATAGCATCGGCGGTACGCGGGACGGACGCGTGCCAGCGGCCAATCCTTTCTCGCTGTCCGATAAGTACGGGCTGATGGGCAAAAGTCGGCGGTTAGCCGTCAACAAACCGGTCGCCGGCTCTTACCGCGGCCCCACGACGACGACGGGTGCCGTCGGCCGACGGTCGGTTTGCGGTCGCGGCCGACGCGCCAACCGCAGCGAAGACGGTGACGACGACGACAACGACAACAGTGGCGGTGGCAACGACAACGACAACGTAACCGTGAGCGACGCCGTCACGTTTTCCGGGACTGACGATTGACGCGATGCGGCGGCACGTGCCCACCACCTCTGACCTCTGAATTAATCTGTGTTTAATAAATATAAATGTTAATATTCATCAAATATCAATACTAATATATTTTTAATCTATATGAAATAGATATTGTTGATAACGTTTCGAAGGGATTTCGTTTCGAGGGTAGACTGGGTAGTGACGAGCTTCGGCGGCTCGCGCGCCAGGGAAAATTTGTCTCGTACGGCTTCTCAAACACATTTCGCGGTCGACGTGCGCACGGAACGAATTCACTTCGTTATTATTTTTCCTTTTTTTTATTAATCTTCCGTTTAGTCCACACAGCTCATTTTAGTCGGTCCGACTATTATGTCGTCCGACGATCTAGTCGCGTTGCGCCGCCGGTGCTTATTGATCGAAGGAAAAAGCTGAATGAAAAATATCTGTGACCCGTGTTGGCCGGATACTTAAAGCGACCCGGGTGCCTTATTTAAAATGCACAAACAATTAACTTAATCACATAATAGATTAGGTACATTAATATTAATGCACGTTATATATTTTATATATTTTATACGTTTAAGTGAGCAACTTAATATATTTCTTTTTTAATGATATACAAATTGTACAGTTGATTTTTTTTTTATTATATTATTTTTTTTTAGTTCACTTTAGGACACTTATAATTAAAACTATAACGAATCGATCGTAAAAAAAATATTAATTACAATGATTACTTTGAAGGTTTATAAACCTTTAGGAATGGGAACCTAGCGGCCATGGATAGGCCGACAATGCCCGTAGGTGATTGCATAATTATTTCCGTTGTTAACCGTGCCGGGATTGAACGAAAGAACGATTGCTCGGGGAATGAAATGCGTTCGGTGAAACTCGTATAAAAAATATTTTTTTTTCGCTATAAAGGTTCGGCAACATACCAGTATGCGTTGCTGCGTTTGTACTCGCGCGTTTCACGAGCAACGGAATACATTTCCTGTTCCATGGAACTACATTTCACACATTTCCCCGGCGCGTCACCGGCTTTTGTGCACGCGTCGGAAAAGCTCGTTTTTGTTTCCGCTAAAACGCTCGTACGACTGCGTGCTACGGACGGATTCCGAGTTGGCAACGGTGTTCACGCGTGAATCGCGGACACGAACCGGAGGTTTCGTTTCCAAAAACCGTTGCATAATGGTCCGAAAATGAAAATAGTTGGCCAAAAATGATTTTTTTAAATTTCAAAAAATTCAAATTTTTCTTTTGTATATATTTTGTACAGAACTTTAGGTATATAACTGTACAACAATAATGGCATAATGTATTTATATTCATGAAAAAATAAAACATTTAAGTAGATAAAATGTAGTATTTTAAAAAATATTGCGATTTTTGGTTCATAATTAAATTTCTTAGTTAAATTGTCCCCGCCAAATAAAATAAAAGTCAACCAAAATGTTTTCATTTGACATAATATATGAATTACTGATATTATTTAATGACCCAATTATCATGTAACGATTATTATCGACCCGTAATAGTAGTGGAAATGTATACGTTTATATTACAAAGAAAAATCCATACGTTTTTAAAGTTTATAAAATTAATAATGTTTTTCGACGATTTTTACAGATATATTGATATCAAATAAGAACCCTTATCTATTGAAAAAAAATGTATATTATTTAGGTGCGCATTCTTGCGCAACTCGTTGGAGTAAGCCGTTAAATTTTGGTGAGTCAATCATTTTATTGTGAACAAATTTTATTTATAAAATAAAAATATTTAAAAATAAGGCTTTAATTCCTAAAATTACACGAATGATAATAGTAATGAATATTCAGAATAATATAATTTATATAAATGAACTATTTTTAAATATATTGTAATAACAAATATTAAAAAGGAATAATATCATGTTATTTTATGATTATCATTAAAAATGTTTTATCCCCCATAAGACAGAATTATATTGAATACTTTTTTATTGCTTCATAATTAAAAAAATCAATTAAGAATGAAATTATAGTTTAATTAATTTATAGTATATTATTTTTAACTAGTTTTGAAAAAAATAGATTTTTGGCCAACTATTTTCATATTGAACATTGTTGTACGGATATTAGTATATACTTAAATATTGTTAACAATATAGGAAGATTAGTAATATTAGTAATATTTCAACTGTTATTTCGGGTAATTTATACTTAAAAAGGTATAGGTTCAACGGTAACACCCAAATAGAGTTGAACACTCACAATTTTCTCAACGGACAACGTCAAGTATTACTCCTCACTGACCATCGCTGCATCTCAAAACTATATGAACTCGAAATTTAACATGGTAGTCTCTCCAATATTCAATAAATGCAATAAGAAGGGATTTTCAAAAATATTGGAACCAGTAAATACGGTAATTCAGAGGTAATTCAGCGTATTACCAAAATTACTATACCGATTCATTTGAACTTTCGTTTTATTTGTTTTATAACCACCAACAGTTACACCAAACTTGACTTTAAATGGTGTAAAGTAATAATCCATTAAAACATATGTTACGGCCAAAAATGTTCTGTGCGATGCCGGCTAATTAAGCTAGTATTTATCATAAAACTTTAATTTATAAATATTTATGAAAAATCGGATTTAAGCACATAGGAACTTGTATTATATTATAATGATAGACGAAGCGATTTGTGTTTAAAATTAAGAAAATTAAATTAATTATTAATTAATTTGTGTTTAAGATTTAAACACGACTACCGAGGTATTCATTTATTTTATATTACTTTTGTTTATTTGATTAAATAGATTTACTAAAATTAACAGTGCGTTATTGACGAAAGAAATGCCAGTGAATTGAAATTTCAGGAGTTGTTGATTAAAATGACACAAAATAGAAATTATGTTGTAGAACTGCATAATTGACTGCATTCACTACACAATATATGATAACTGTCAAAAGTGGACGGATACGAGCAAATATATTAGTAACAAAAAAACTTCTCAAAATAGCTTAGTGAACACAAATATATGTTTTCGTAAATTATTAATAAGCAATAAATTTAAATTGTTCAGTTAATCGTAATATTACAGAATATTACTTGTACAACTTAGTTAAACATATTTATTTTTTAATCAAACTCGATCAAATGAACAGCGATCGTGATGTATTCTGTTTTTTTTTTTTTTTGTTTTGCTTCTTAGCTACATTATAATTGTACTAAAGTTTTTCAAGTTATTATTTATTTAATCATTTTTATCATTTATTTTGAAAAATGTTGAAAAACTCAAATAATGCCCTTCAATTTGATCAAATTTCCTTTCAAAAACCATCCTTTGGAGCATTTCTATTCTGGTAAAAATCAAATAGACAAACACATATGGTAAAATCAACACCGTGGTTAATCCGCTCAGACTCTTGAATACATCAAATCAATTTTAACTACATTTTATAAGGTCATAATGTAAAAAGGATGCTTTTAAACCATTTAGTATTCCTTATTCGATAACTGCCTTAAACAAATACAACTATCTACACACAAACAACACACACACGATATATTTACTACTGAGTAAATATAATATAATCCATTAAAATTACGAGTATCATATATTACACGAATATATGAGTGCTTTTACTTTACCAGTCTTGTTTTGAATATTTAAGTTTAATTACGGAATGGAAACCAAGAGTAAACGCTTATAATTTGTACCTAGAGTTTAATGTGCGTATTTCTTTGGTTCAAAAAGTACATATATAGGTGCAATCTTGTCATCACTATCTTAACTATAAATAATATTATCATTATTAATAATATTTGTTATGGCTATTATTACCATCATTATTAATACAACTAATTTCGTAGACGTACACATATATCCACGAGGTGTCACGCGTGATTCGTAGTCAATATTATAATTAGGACTCGGATGTATATGGAATTGCATATTTTTCTATTTGTCCAACATAACCCATATTTTACTGAATCAAATAATACTATTTTTACTTTGTGTATTTTTGCGAATTTTATGGATTTTTATTTGAAATTCAAATTCGGCATCGCAAGAATATAAATGCATATTTCAATTGGTTTTCGAAATTCTTTGATACAATTTACACAGACGAAGTATTTGAATCAGCTATTCGAATAATTTCAGAATTTTTATATTACACTTTCATGTATAATCAATAGATGTTGAAAGGTTTTCGCGCAAAAATCTACTTTGTGCGCATTCATAAGTTTGATAACGTAAAAAAAATAAAAAATGTTATCACAATGTAACGATGTATCATTTACCCAATGCCATGCACATCAATCGAATCGAACTCATTGGCACAGGCATACAATTTGAATTAAGGTAACACTTGAAATAACACACACGTTTCCCGTAGTAGTCGAGTAACACGACCGCTACAGTAGAAGACCTTTCATTCACGCGTCTTCTGTATCTTATAATAAATGTGCTTAACCCAACCGAACATATTTATTGCTTACGTGCCAACCGAACATGTTGGTAAAATGATTACGGTACATTTTCTATTCTAAAATGGTGTTCTAATACAATATATTCTCACTAATCCCTATTGTGACACGAATACGCGGATTTTTTTTTGTTTTAATGTGTGCTTTCTGTGGACCCGGATTTGTTGTTATTCGTATCGCTCAACGCTACGCCGATTGCACTGCAAACGAGTAAATAATTTACTTTCGATGTTTAAAGATTAAACCAAACGCTCGTGGATTGTAATGCATTTTAAATTGTTGATCGCACAGGGTAAAACGTATATTCCGAGCGCCGCACTAACCGAATGCGATCATTTTTTTTTTTTACGCATAAAATGCATGCATGTTACAGTAAGTTTGAGTGCATACACGTCCAAGCGCTCCAGTTATAATTAAATACGCCCGTTGGGATTACCGACGACTGCACCGCAGGGGATGCGTACGCGGGTTGTTCGACCGTGTGTGTCGTCGGCGAACTAGACCGTGACACGGTGTGACGATTTGCGGGTGGTGCACGTGTACGAGGTGATAAAGGGGACACGGCGGGAATGGATTTTATATACACACACGCGCGCACCGCACGTGTTATGTACATGAAATTATGTGATGTCACCGATGTCAGTCGGAGGATATTAAAAAAATGACCGTGTGTTTCGCGAGTATTTCATTATCAAAATTAATTTTACATGCTCGCGCACGGAAAACATTATTATAATATTCGTTTTTTTTTTTTTTTTACAGAACTGCGAAATGTTTATAATTAGATGACTACACTTATAACATACGTGTGTGCGCGTGCGCGTGGGTGTTCGTGTGTACTGTATCCGCTTTTCAATTACGCATTCGTGCGAAAATACATTAGTTTTTAATTAAAAACTTTTCGGAAGTGATAAAATATTATTTTTATTACGACGCACTATATGATACGCAGTCGTGCCGGGGGAGAAGGAGTTACTGTGACCGTGGTTTTGTGTTTCGCAAACGTACTGTCCCCGAGTACGATCGGGTCGTTGGTAACGACTTGCGCCCTCTCAACAATTATAAGACCTGGGCCCTTTACCAAATAGGTACCAGTAGTTTCAGTTAAATTCCGTGTTTTATTATTTTTAACAATTACAATACAATACTGATGGACAGTCGACTTCTTAATTTAGTACCCAATGGGAAATGAGTAAAATACGCAATTTTTCGAGTAATCTAATTGATTTGCTTTTGGTAAATATGTCTGTTACCATTATTTCGATTATTAAAATCATTCGATTTTTCCATTTGATTATTCTCATCACTGGTTGTAACATCACCTGCAGAATCGGTAAGTAATTTTGCTAAAGTTCGGCGGAAAAAATTATCTGTATCAGCTCTGGAATACAGTAAATTTAAATATATTGCAATTTCTTTAGGCATATTTCCAATTTTTTTTTTCCAATGACCTGCTTGATGCATTAACCGTTTTTATAGCTAAAAAAAATCTATCTGACGTTACATTTGTGGGTCATAAATCCATGTATTAAAAAACAAGACCTATCTGGGGGGGGGGGGGGCGAGGATGTCTGGGCTCCACCGAAATGTCTTCAATATTTTACAAATGTTTAAAATAATTATTTATTTTTTATACCAACATAAATATTTTCCGTCAAAAATTACTTACGTTCCAATTAACCATTGACTGATTTTAGTTTTATATTATATCATATCATGAAAAAATGGTATTAATTTTAATAAAAGAAGATTAAATCTTTTTCTGTCTTATTTTTAACTAAAAATCATAAGTTAAAATCTAAATTCAATGAAATTACAAAATACATGTTTTGGACCCCTCTCGAAAAAAATTTCTAAATACGGTATAGTTTAAAAATATCATAAAACTACCTTTAAATAGTAAATGATCGTGAACAATTTGTTTTTGTGTAATATATATTTCACTAATAAATATTACATATATCTTAATAAATGAATAGAGAATGAATAGCTAATATATATAAAACAAATTATTCATACATATCTTTTTGCTAAATATTGAATATTAGGAGCTTCGTCAATGAATTTTTTTTGTATCGGTTGAAATCAAAACTTTAGGATTTTTACTTTTAATTCACTCGATTTTCTCTTTAAAAAAAATTTATAATTTTAAATAAGTACCAACGTTCATATTATGTTTCATATTTTTCATACTTTTGAGCATTGAATAAATAGACCATTGAGTTGACGGTTTAATGTCTGTAGATAATTTATTAAAATTTGTAAGAAATACATTTTCCGACAACGATTTGGTTTTATTTATATTTTTCAATTTTATAAGTTTTTTATAAGCCATCTTTCATTTGATTTTTCAGACTTTAGATTTAGCGAAACAGCATTTGCCGTTTAACCATGTATGGTGAAGTTGATGGTTCACTACAACTAATGTACTGATTGTCATATTTTGTATTTATTCTTGTTTGCGCGTTTCGCAATCAAACCATCACTGGTTCGATTGTATAACGTACTCGTACTTGTACATCGTTTGCAATAAAAAAAGAACAATTAACAAGGATAATTAATGAAATTATAACAAATGCCGGGATAAACGGGCCAAAAGCGCTACAGTAATATTAACGAAAAATTGTAATAGTAAATATGATAAATCTAAAAATAATAATGAAATCACATATGCTCCGAACGCGTTATAATAATATAACAAGACAAATCATACAAAAATAAATATATTTTTAACAAATATAACAGAAGATACCTTAGACGGTCTGGCGTTTGAGAGGTTATGCCCTGGCGACCGTGTTCACACGTTCGACGAACACCATAACCAGCAGGAGAATCGGTCGGTCAGCGGCGTTGGTCTCGATTTACAACTGGCTTCTCCGCGCACGATGATAACCGAAAGAAAATTTCGCGGACACGGGTCAGCTACGGTTCGAACAGTTGTCACACACACGAAGTTGTCCCCGGAGATGGCGACTCCACCATACTATGTCACAACCACAAAAATACACGGCCGGTGGCACGGAAAAAACGACGACTCGGACGTTCGCAGAGAAAGCTTCGGCGGAAAAAAATCTCGGCGGTAATGGCGTCTCGAACATTACATGCCGACACCGTTGTAGGGTGCTCCGGTTAACATGAAATGGGATAATTTAAACGGCGACGTGACACTTGCGTGAACGATCTCATTTTCTAATTCGAATTATTACATAAATCGCGCAAAACAAATTTATCCGTAACGTCCGACGCACTTGTGTGAGAACAGTGAAAATGAAATATGTTTATGCGTCGTGCAAGGAGATTGTGATATGTATAAAAGATTTAACCGAAAGTTTATGTTTTGAACGGACCGTGGTATACATTTAAGTTTCTGGTTATGCTGAGAATATGTGGCCAGCACTCTTGGAAATTTCCACTTTACTATAAGATGTTATAGGGATTTCCAATTTCCCCCCACACTTTTCGGGATTTCCACTTTACCGCCCGCCACTATGGGATTCCAATCTTACCGCCCACTGGACGGATAAATGTGACATTCCAACGCTTCGACCGTGGTTGAAAACCAAACTTTCGGTACAGGTGTGACAAAAATGTTATACCTAGAGAGTCATGTTTTAATTTCGATTATCGTTTACCTTTATGTTTATCATTACTCCCTGACGCGAAAACTAACAGCAAGCTGTTACGGCGGCTCATAATAACAAATGTAATTTTTATATTGATAACTGATATGTGAATGTGATAAAAATTAAAACAACTAAAGTTATTATGAAATTCAAGTAATAAGCTAAATAAAGTGTCAGGGGGTGTTGACCCTTCTAACTCTTCCCACAGTGTCTACGCCACTGACCACTGGCCATTTCTCGTAAAAATCTATATTTTTGATCATTAAATCCACGGAACACCCTTATTTTTATTGGTTTTTGTAAAATTCATTTTTATGCGAAGCTAGAACGAACGCCTACGAAGTACTAATAAAATGCTACAGTAAAAAATTGCTCACACAGCATCGTGTAACCAATCCATCGTAATCAGATAGTAAATTAGTCGATTAAGATTTAACGTTTACAGTTTTTGTACGGTTAACTTCTTATAAATGTAGCCTCTAATATTTGGAACGAATAAAATAAACATGGTTAATAAATACATTTATTATATATATATATATAATATACTTATTAACCGTTGCATAAAGGTACCAAGGATTTTGCGCTTTTGTACGATACGAATTTTATTTTTTTCTCTCATTTAACTTATGTCTTCCATCGCATGTGACCTGACTAGGACAAGATTATATAACAAAAAAAAAAAAAAAAGATGTATCTCACTCGCGATCCCATGAATTTCGAAAGCCAATGCGGTAAACTATAATTTAAGTAACCATTATAATCGAATTCGTCGTCGAATTGTTGAATCTAATAAATATTTTCTTTCTTTGTTTTTGAAAAAAAAGTTGCGCGTAAAAACATGAGATGAATCGTAAAAATAACGTTTTCTTCGAATATATCATTATACGAAATAACTTACTAGGTTATTACCATTCCCTGTTGAAATATTAGATGAACTTGACGATTTATACAGGGGCGGATCTAGGGGGGGGGGGTGGTTCAGGGTGTCAGCTGACCCACAGTTAATATTTGTTGACAAAATTGGCCTCTTGGAAATTTTTTTCTCTTTTTAGACCTTGATTTGGACTCTTGGACAGTTGACCCATAGGATTTACTTGAAAAATGAACGCCATGTATATTCAAAATTTAAAATTTTTCAATTCATAATTTATATTTTAAATTATATCGTTTTAGTAGAAAGTTAAGTAAATCATATTTTCTTCCGTACGTTTTTACGCTGATAAAATTAGATTATATTTATTAATCGTAAATAAGTCATTATCGATGGTATCGCTAATTCTAATATGTAATATAAATATACTTATACACTTTTATGAACATATTGTGTTTTTTTTTTTTTTACAAGGTATTCATTTCTAATTCAGTTTCATCCCTAATAAATGGCCTCTTGAAATGGCTTGACCCACAGTTCCCCGACTCTGGATCCGCCCCTGGATTTATATCGGTACTTCATGAAAGAGAGACTTTCGAGGTTGGGATTTGGTTTCGTTCCGCCGTGTTTTCGTTTGTGGACAACAATAATGTTCTCTGGTCCAGCATTTTATTAAAATTTATTTTTCGCCTATCGCCGTGGAAAGTCAGTGCCTGGCGGTCGGATTTGAGTTCGACGAGCTATATGACATAAGCGCCAAAGTTACAAAAATTACCTATGATTTACGCCAAAATGTGTAGTACACAAACGCCAATCTAATATTGTATACCTGTTATACCTAATATGTGATATAGGTGCCAAAGGTGCAAAAATAACATATCATTTGCACTGAAATCAATATTTTATGTAAGTAGTTATTTAAAAATTACGATTTTATAAAAAAAAATCAATAATAAATTATGATATACATTATACATGCAAATAAATATGAATTTAATAAATCGATTGCGAATTTATACAAAAATTTCAATAATAAATTATAAATATAAATTCAATAAATTGGTTGATTTTTTTTTAATCCCACTGTTTTCACTTATTTTTATTACATTTATTACACACTGTACATTCCTAGGATTTTGGCGCTTTTTTACGATACGATATTCGGGCGTCTTTACGTCTTTCAGCCGCCACTTCAGAAACTTACCCAGTGGAACCATTTTAAGTATTAACTGATAATAGGCTATTTCTTTAAAATAGTACTGAGACACAGAGTTCCCATATTATGATACACACCTCATATTAATGTCATAATATGATTTTTTATGCAAAATAAAAAAGTTAGGTATGTATCTAATTAATCAGGATTTTATAGTTCACAAGGACAAAAATGTATCGACAAATTAAATTGTTTGAAAAGCCTAGGAGGCCATGGCTCCAGTGCCCCCCCCCATCTATTTGGAGACGCGCCTGGGTTAAGCTCTCTGGCTGGAACAATGCGAGATGTGCACTCGCGTCACGTCGTCCGGAGAGAAACGTAGAAAAATGTGACGTTATTCATTGCGGTTTCGGTTTTGACGGCACAGCGGTGCACTTGACGCGGGCTGTTGCGATGGATTCCGCGTAACTGCGACCACCGTGTACGGGTGCACGTTACAACAATAATAACGCGGTTTTGCGAACGTCAACTGCAACGGAAACGTACTGCCGACGCAATACGCATGCGAGTTTTGTGACAACATATGCACGTATATATATATATAAATATACGTACAATATATAATATAAATACATATATGTTTACCGTTTTCAGTTCTTTCAAATCGTATTACTACGACAAACACTCGTTGCAAAGGAATCGTTCGACGGGACCGTCTCTGATTTTTCCGTAGTATATTAAGTAGTTTCCGTTTCGCGGAGTTATTTTTTTATTGTTTTTCTTTCCGGTTAGCGGTTAGTTTCCGTTTCGAAGAAGTCATCTCGATATGTATTTGGAACGGCACCGGGGCCGTGCGCGGAGAGTAGAGACTAACGAGCTGAATCCCCCCCCCCCCCCAATCGACCATATATATTATTATTTGTTTTCACACTTACCCGCGATTCAAGGACAGTACCGATGGATGGATTCGGTGAGAAAAAAGAAAATCCCAAATTTCTCATTAAATTTTTTTAACTCGAATATTTAGTATAAAAGTCTATAAGATTGTATTAAAAATGAAAAAAAATAATATTGTTAAGTTTGTTTGTATTTTATAATTTATATTTTGTTTCGTTAAAAATTTGTATTCGATAGATATTTTGTGGCTCTGAAACAAAAAAAAAAAAGTCTTTTTTAAGGGAGAGGCGTTAGATTTTTGAAAATTTACTAGGGGGACATAGAATTAAATGGTTGGGAACCCACGTATTAGAGGTTCCGTTACAAGGAGGTTTTCCGGTATGAAGGTTACGGCGATGTTCCATAGTAATCACGAGTGAAGCAACGACCTACTGTATAATATACATTTTGTAAAACAAGTCGTATAAACGATCGTGTAATGATGGTTATGTAGTGGGTGCCATCACCAAAAATATTGGAAGCAATACAATGTTAGCCGTAAAGGCTACGTCGTTAAAGTAGCCCTCAAACGATCAATATTACTGACAACATTTTAAATCGAGGACTGTCAGTGGTCAGTGTTAATTAATTTATGTATATATTTATATAATTTTTTTTTTTTTTTTTTTAATAAACAAAGACACATTAACACTGCTGTTCATCAAAGTTCGCACATTCACCAGTCGAGTGACAAACAAACTGAGTGTTGTCAATAATTTATACTGACCACGTAAGGAGTACACTGTCGGTAATGTAAATACTGTCAATGATTATACAGTGAGTATTACTGATCGGGCGAGGGCCGCTTAAGACCGCGGTATACTAAATTTTAATGAATAAACATGTCGGATAATTGTATTATCTTAATCACTTTGCGAAATGCGATGTTTACTAAGTAAAAAAAAAAAAATGATTTCCGATCCAGAACATTTTTTGTTTTCCCAGAAGTATTATTATTATAAGTGTTACAATAAACAGGCAATAATTCCAACACGGATACGATGTGTTATTGGGAATGCGATACAATAATAATACACACTGCCGTATTGACATTTTTTGAAAACTTTTCTTGCAAAACCTTATGCGTTGTCGACCCAGATGAAATGAGTGCGATCGCGCCAAGAAAAATCGTAAACGACGTCGAATATTTTCATCGCATCACGGTGGCTGATCATTTTCCGCTGTCCATCAAACATTAGTGCTCAACAACCAGCGTTTTTCCAGAACCATGCGAATATAACATGGAAGAATGCAAAAGCCATTACTTCCCACTTTTATAACGAATATTTATCTGCTGATTTTTCGCGAAAATTCAAGGTTCCGCGACTAAATAGTACCGTTTCACGGTCGACTTTTTCAACTCATGTGTATTTGTTCATAAAAATCATATCCGAAACGGATAACGCACGTGCATGCCATAAATGTTGAAACGAATAATCTCGTCCATCTAAAATATTTCATACGGAAAGATAAACTTTATGCAGATCGTCCATAATAAATTATTAGGATCCCAGACCAGCTTAAAAAAAAAAAAAGAGAGAAAAAAGAGTAAGTACAAATACGCAATATCGTATTCAGTGTCTTGTAGGCACGTCTACGGACTCGTGATTCTCAGTGGCTGACCTACGAATCGAAAACTAGTCAGTATGCTCATAATACGAGACCTGATCCTTTCTTTTGAATAATTCCATTGTCTTTGGGTAAAATGCGTAAAACGACATTACGAATCTTTTCGTTTTCAAGCATAGAGATAATGTCTCTAAAACATTATTATTTACACGAACGGATGAAGTTAAATACATACTCGAGTCCAGCAAGAGTTGGCGTGTAATATAAAGTGTTATATTGAAGATCGACCATGCAATATATATAATATGTATTGTGATTCTGGGTAAAACGAGAAATGTATTTTTTTAATTTTATTTTTATTTTTTCATTAAAACTTTAGGTTTTATTTAGTAAGACATACTGAAATAATGTGACAATTACTTTGAGTACTTACCGCTCAAATATATCACGAAATAATTATTTGAATAATTTTAAAATGTATTCTTATGACAACAAAAAAGTATCTTACACAAGCAAAGTATCTTACACAAGCTATGACGATATTTCATATTAGTTAAAATATACAGTTAAACTCAATAAAGTACATTTTATATTTTGAATTTGTTATTTTTTTCTTTTTATACGTTGGATGTGCTGTATACTTTTTCTTGTTTGTTATCTACGCTTTAACGTTTATAATTATTCGAACATTTTCCAACCGAAATCTGCATTTGGAATACTTTATCGAAACCAAAGGATCATTTACGTGATTAAATTATGTAAATTGCAATGCATATTCGAATATCATACTTAAATCTCAAACGCTTTACAACTTTCTTTAGTTTTATTTATTTATTTATTTATTTTTTGTATTTAACGAACATTTTGTTTTAAATAGTTATAGTACAACTCAAACGTATCACATAGTAAAATAATTTTATTCTACACTCAATGTTGAACATAGTCAACAACATTATGTTATACTTCAATAATCTTAAAAAAAATTGACGAAAATCCAGCTGAAAAATATTTAAAACTAAAATAAACGTCAATATTCTTATTATAACTGCTGTCATAACGTCTCATTTCGACTACCATAATCTTCAAATGTTCCGAATTTCAAGACCTGGGTTGAACATCTTGCTATCAGTTATTTAATGCACATGATACAACACAAAATGAACATTATGAAAAATGTATTAAACTATTTAAATATTTGCTGAACTGAATCTATATCTTTACATTCGATTCGTCTTTGGTTTTTTCTTTGTATCAGACCAGTAACATGGGATATTCAAAAATTACCCGTGCTAAGCGCATTACTTTGGTGTCAAATTTTATCAACTTTTTTCGGGTATCCGATACTAGGCAAAGAAAAAAAACCGTGAGTATACATTTCTCGTGTTCCATCCGATAAAGTATTTACTGGGGAAAAAAAACCTGCACATTATAATAAATCAATACGTATTCCGCAATTCCCTCAGATATACTGAAATGCAAAATTGTATAAAAACCATCATGACATTATTTAGACATTATGTAAATTTGAGTATTAAAGTTTGTTGAAACGTAAATATATAATATCGTCTGCTATTATTATTAATATCGAAAGACCAATATCGATCAGATAAATTTTAATAACAGAAACGTAACCCAACCGTAGCGTAATCATGTTCTAAAAACTATATAGGTGTTCACAAAGCTGCACAACTTTGACTAAAATCGAATACCATTCAATCGCAATCAAATCCATCGGGTGTACGTTTTTCACGCGAAAAAAAAGACACAGTAAAAATTGGACGAGGCATCATCCACGTTACATAGATGGTACATGTATTGTTGATATTTAATGGAAGTTTTAGAATAATTATTAATCGATCAATCAGATGGATTGTTGATATGAATCCACAGGTATGGACAATAAACTAGATTGCTAACCGCGGTATTCTTGCTACCATTGAAACGAAAATAAATCGCCATTCTCCGCAATTTTAGTGAGAACTAGAGATTTATCAGCGGGGCTAGGATTTATATGTATTTGCATGTTTATTTCCTTTATTTCAAATTGATTGGTTGTCAGATATGTCCACGATTTGGCTTACCATCGATTAAATAGAACCATTTTTTTGTTCGCGTATTTCAATTACAATGCATATAATTGCATATTTATAGATTTTTGAATTGATTTTTGTTAATTTTTAGTATAGTTAAAAATTAAAAAAAATATTTAGCTTATTAAAATTTTTTTTTTTTTCACCGAAAATTAACTGTATTCATCTAACGAGAGAGTAACAGCTTCGGTAAAAACTAATAAAGACCTGGAACTAATGGAAAATAAAGGACTGAAAACATTTTTAAATATTCGTAGCATAATAAACATCGTGTGACGCGGAAATGCGTTTTAGTTTATTCTACGTCGTTCAAATCGTCGGTGGTTTTCGTTTGAAAACCTGAAACATATCATAACAATACATTGATATATTTTATTTGCATGCAATGATATAAACTAAAAATTGATGTAATTACATGAACTACTATGTATTGTAATAATAACGAGTTACAATAAATAACAGATCTAGAAATAATAAAAACTAGTTTTTGTATATTTTACAATTTTTTGTTGCTTATTAATCCTTGACCTTTTTATCGCATATTCGAGTACCTGTTGTTTTGGCTGAACGTGTTTGAAATATAATAAATCATTACGATACATTTGCATACACCTTGCACAAAAGTACATAGGTCTACGGATTTTCAAGATACCCGTTTTTTAACGATCGCTCCGTCCGTGACACGGCTAAGAGTAACTTCACCTATACCTAGTGCGATCCACTGCATCACATCGATATCTTTGGGTTACGGATTGGCGATTGGTTACAATCAATAACAAATAATATTGTGAATATCATTCCACATTTGTAGCACGATATGTCTGCGGTAGTGTCGAAACATTTGAATCGTGTCGGGTTTTTAATGAGTATGAATTTCGTGGATTACCGGCATAGGCGTGTCCAGACATTTTTAGCGGCGGGTCGTGCACTGGACAAATATACAAATGCAATACTTGGTTACTAAAAGGGAAAGAAAATACGATATTCAAATCATGAAAAAGTCATTATTATCTTATCACATGAATACGATTACAAACTCTTAAGATCCCTGTTGTAATTCTAACCGTAATTTCGTCGGGATCATAACTACAAGCTTGCATCAATTGGAAATAAAAATAAAGTCCAATTTCGCAGGCCGTGCCCATGCACAAACGACCCGTAGACACGTTTACGGTGCCTGGCACCGACGTGGAATCGGGTAGTTTAAGAGGTTGATTGACGATGAAGCGGTTTTTAAAATCGTCCGAAGATGCTCAGATATTTAATTTCGACTCCGCTGCACCATATTTATTGCCTATATGCGTGTTCGTAGAGATCCGCAGCGCTGACTAACTTTTTTACTTTTTGTTTTGGATTAGATTTGTTTTCAAACTTGAACCTAATACATAATCATTTCACTTCTCTGACGATTGGTCGGAAGTCGGGGCATGGTGTACACTACGATAATCACATCGAACGGGATACATAAATTTAGAATATAGGGTCCGAGAGTTTTATAATGAAATATTAATGTCGGTCCGTACCGCAAGTCATCGTTCAAGCATAAAGTTGTACTTTAAATAAACTTTGAGAAAAGGTGGATTTTGTCGTGCGGGCAGCGGGTAATACCTACTCGTTTCATGTAACCCAATACATATTATGACGAACGTATGATCTCAATAATATTATATACGTTGGTGTTTTAAACTTGAATTTTAACAATCCTTTATTTATTTTTTTTTTTATATAAAATTATTTTCTAAAAAGTTAAGTAAGCGTTGTTATTAATATTTTTCAACTTGGATTGTAAATTGCTATTTTTTTTTTTTTCATAGTCATGATTAGAGAACCTAGTCATTGATGTATGTAGGTACTTATATTTTCATTGTAAATACCTGATTTATTGATTACTTTTTTTTCTTTGTATTACCTATTCATTAATTATTGGTCAATGGTCCACCAGATTTTAAAGATTCTAGCACCACTATTCTACTGTACACAACTTCTGTTACACCAGAGCGAATATATTCTACCTTGGCGAAAATAAAAACTTACGGTCTGCAATAACAGAGAGAAACACTATCAATGATGTGGCAATGATGAATAACAATCAAATGAAAAAATATATTAAGAAAAAAGATATAATACGAGAAGCAATAAGAGTTTTTGCTTAAAATTCTCCAAGAACGATGCAGTAAGAAGATTAGAGCTCATAATTAATAATAATAAAAAAAAAAAAACTATATTTAAAACTTCATAACTATCTATTAAATGAAGATTTAATAATTGATAATGAAATCTGGTGAAATTAGTAAATTCGAATAATCATGAACTGTATTGATTGACTAATATTATATGTATGGTAATAATAGAAATGTGCTAATATTTTTCTAAATAATTAAATAATTTACCGTGAAATCAATTAAAAACATTATTTTACAAAAAGTGTAAGTGAAGGAAATGTTTAATGGTGACATTTTTTTTTTTAGAGTGTCTTAACCCTTAAAAAATTCCTGGATTCACTGGACTTCACTCCGTTTATAGTGTATAGTGCTCGCTGTAAACGCGTGAACGTTGTTTGACCGTAACCAGCTGGTATCCGTTTTCAGCGCATTTTCGGTGTACGGCATCGCACCGTGTAGCTATAACATTATCATCTCATAAGCGGAAAGTTTTAACAAAAACAGACGGTGGGCGTACGTTGTAGTTTAAATTAAAAAGTGTTCGTTTTCAGTGTACATAGTGCACCGAAGGAGCGCTGCTCATGCTATGTTGTCAGGGGGAAAAAATGAAACAAACGGTACACGTGAAAGTATATACACCTCCTCATCGTTGGTGAACCTACAAGCATTCAAACTCGTTAAACATTTGTGGTTAATTTTAAGTTTTAATTTTACTCAAAAAGTTAAGTGATGTGTATTTTATAACACTATGATCTAGACGTGAATTGGATATAACGATTTGATAATACTGCGAGGAATTCAAATACTGGCGGTGACGTAGAAGTGCGCGATATATTAGTGATGTATCAATCAGCCATAAAGGTAACGACGAAACAATCTTTTTAGATTACTAGCTGCTCCGTCTTCAAACAGTTTTGAACGCCACCGAGATCTAGTGACAGCGAAGCGTTGCCGGACCATCAGCTATTACGAATTGTTTTTGTTTCTCTAATCAAGCCCAGGGCCATCTCAAGGTTTTTCGGGGTCAGGGGCAAATTAATTTAAGGGCTCTTCACAGGCCCGGCTCAATTATTTAAACAAATATAGGTGAAATTTAGTTTTTGTCGCCCCTTACGTGTAAATATTTTATCAAATGTTTTTTTTTTTTTATAAATAAAAATTGTCCAGGAAAATGCCGTCCTAGGCGTGGGTCTATGTCGCCTACCCCTTGAATTGGGCTTGGCTCTTCGACCACAATAATAATATATGATAAATAAAATTCTCATTAAGAATAACAAAATTCTTGCAAACGTATTTTACCAAACCTTAACCAATCAAGCTTATTTAAATTCATGTACTTCATTACATACTTACATAAAAGAATTTAATATTATTCATATTATTTATAATTTAATCGTTCAATGTAATCGGACAAGTCGCTACACGCTCACTCGCGCGCGACATTAATCGCCAACACGCATCATGTAAAATTGCTCAGTGTAATCGAGGCTTTGATATTAATTATTATACATCAAAACTTTATGGGGGCCCCCTAAAAAATATTTCAACAATGGGGCCTGGGGCAAAATGGCCTAGCTGCCCCCTCCTCTGAACGGCCCTGATAAATCCTATAACAATACGACTATGGTTCGAATGTTTATGTGCACAAAACAACAGTAATATGTACGCATTTGCACGCTAAAAATTACTAAATACGTATTTAAAACGTGCATGGAAAAAAAAACAGAAAAAAACACCAAAATATGCAGACCAAAACGTATTTTACCTTTAGTGTTAATAATTAAAAACCTATTATAATTTATGATGATTTATAATTTATAATTTTTATACCATTTGACTACATATTTTTATATATTTTGACTACCATTTCTAGGAAAATATACAAAATAATAATATTATCGTTTGATCAAACTTGTATCTAGGTCAGCATTGAATTGGATCAATAGAAAACAAATATATAACTTTATAAACATCCGATCCCTAATCATGACATGGTTCGAATTTCGTACAAGTAAGTGAACGTGATTGAATACGTTCTCGTATGATACAAATGTTAATATAATTTTATTTAATGGAACGGCTGCACGTTCCCAGCTTTTACCATCTACATTTTTGATATATGAATAAATATGCCCACTGATTTTACATACTGTACACGTATAATTTTCTCATAAATATTCCCCGTCACTTATGAGTCATCAAGGTATTAATTCGTGTTTTATATATTATATATAGTACTTGGGTTCACTGAATCTATATTTCTGTCATAAGACAAAGCTAATTGCAATGGTATACAACTTTGAAATGTTTAAATGATTCATACTACTAAATAATTACGTATACATATATCTAAACAAAATATACTGCCTTCATTACAGTGTTTATAAATAACTTATGATTGCCTTCAAGCAAAACTGAAAGTGAAATGAAATTGATTGACTAAATTATTTATTTTTAAGAACACTAAGTAAAAACTTAAGATTCAAAATAATAAAAGGAAAATAATTTAGTTGTATAGGTAGTTTCACAGTATGACGTGCATTAATAATTTGTTTTTTCTTTTATTTTAATAGACAGACTTGTTTAGACCTAACAGAGATTGTGGTTGAAATATATTAAATTCGAAGTTGTCAGAACTTCAGAAAAATTCGACAATGGTACATGGTAAAAAAAAAAAACCTTTGAATAACCACATTGTTCAATTGTAAAAGAGTTGCTGCATAATATAAAATAGTTGACGACGACTACGAGTGCTTTGTCGCCGAAAGAATAATGTTCTTCGAGTCGATTGGAACAGCTTCAATCGTAATCGAACCGAAACTCAAGTTAGTGCACGCGTAAAAATTATTTTCTAACAAAAATGGTACACTGACGAGTCGAAGGAAGAAGACGACTTTTATAATAAGAACATAACCAAAGAACGGGTTGTGCTGCTCCGAAACAGTTTTATCGTCGTCTAAATCCTTCTTCGATTGACTTTTGATTTTGAAGAACTTGTCTCTTATCGTTCGTAATAGAATGGTCATCATTACGTTTGATCCACTGCTATGTGTTATTACGCATTGTCTAACGGAATAATAATTACAATTTAAAACAATAAAACGAATACGATTTATTTTTTATGCGATCTTGCATGTGTAACCTTAACAGTGCTTTTTAACATGTTTTATGAATAAAACAATCTCACTGTTAACTGATTTTAACACGACTGCCTATGAAAATTATATTATTTCGCTAGCTTTAGGTGCTTTATACTGCTTTACGGAACACGTTAAATGATTTTGTTTTACGACATAATACTTGTAAAATAAATACATACTATAAAAAGTATACATACATATATATATAGTGCTAAAAATACGTTCAGCCATTACGGAGCGTATTTTTTCATATGTATACGTCTTTTTTTTTTCTTTTCGCGCAGAATAGTATGTAACATTGATTTTTACCCTCATTGGCCTCGTTTCTGTGCAAGATTGGATATCATATTCCTTGATAGAAATTATTTGAGTGGAAAAATATTTGTATTTTTAATATTCATCGTTTTGCTATGTACTACATAAACGCTAATACGAAGCTGAAAGAAAACAAAAACAACTCAAGATGCTAAGACGAAAAACTAAAATCAAATATATTCAATGCAATAAATTTGCTGTTATTTGATTTGAATAGTTACTTGTTTATATTTAAACATGAAACAAATGATTACCTGCACTTAGAATTAGTAAGTATGTAGTAAGTGTATTCGTTTTATGTGTCCCTTCGGAAATTGTTATTAAAAAAAAAAAAAAAAATCAAAGTTGAATAAAATCAATCTCGAACTATTAAAATATGATAATGAATATAACGATAAATTTTAATCCTACCCATTTATGCATTACGGTTCAAACGAACGTTAAACGTATTCCAAGAACGAGGTTTTCATTTTTATATTTATTGCATCATAGTCAGGGGCGCAATTTCAATGAAAATACTGGGGGCGCTGAAGCCCTTTTATCTTTTTCATATTCTTTAACGGTTATAGACACCCGTAAACCATACAATTCAACAATTACTAAAATATTTGGAAAAATATATGAATACTTCTAAATTTAAATTGTTCACTTTGGTTTTATATTTTTATTGTGCGTATAACGAATTACCTGTCTGTAAACAGAAATGTCTTATTACATGATCACTTTTAGATTCTAACTGAAGCGAAGGATATTATGGTTTTATAATGATGTTTGTATTTTATTTGTTAAACACTTTTTCGAATAGAAATACTGGTCCAAAAGTTTTTTTTAGTACCTTTTTTAGATTTTAAATTGGCATGCGGTGGTACTTTAGATGGGTAATTTTTTTAAATCTTAATAGTTTTTCTAGACGTGAATGAAAAACTGTCCTGAAATGGTAAAAATACGCTGTAAATAAGGCTTTCACATTTCAAATTTTAGTTATTTAGTCATAATTTCAAAAGTAATATGGCTAGAAACTTGAAACTTTTACCCTATAGCAAAGATATTTTTTTTTGTATTGCGAAATATTTTCGTATTGTATAAACATTTATATATTTATACAAAAAAACTCAAAAACTATTATGTTTTTCTATACATAATGAGTAATAAGTATTTAAATGTAAATTAACTTAAACACATTTGGAGGTGCTAATTTTGAAAATAGGGGTGCTAATTACACCCAAGCCCCTCCCTCCAAATTATGCCTGTGATCATATTTAATCTGTTTAAATTGTCATACACTTATATATCTTTAATTTAATAACATAACTGTAATACAAAAAAACAAAAATGTACAAGTTTCACTGTCACTATTGATCAAACATTTATATTTGAATAATTTGGTGCCGTAGAGATGACAATTAAGTAAATCCATAATAAATGCGTAAACGCATTATGCTGCTTATAATACGTTTTACAAAATGAAATAATTATTAACCACTACTTTTCTTCGATACTGTATACATAGTTCTAAAGGCAGATTCAGGGGACAGGAACAGTAGTAAAGTACAAAAAAAAACCTCCTTTATTTACTACGATTATAGGAATTTTTTTATGTTTAATTCTGACATAGAGCTATACAGTTAAGTTGTTAATTATTCAAAGTCCGTATAGGCACAACTAAGGCAAAAGGTTTAGGAGAGTAAACAAAAAACGAGTACCATGGATAATGATCAAAGTGTCGAACCTATAGAAATGGTGATCTGGTCGTAAATATACGTCAGAACCACATTCGTGGGGTTTCTACGCGACGTTACAATAGTTGTCGCGTGAAATAAGTATCGGTATCGAAAATAAGCACATCGTTATAACAATAAGTGTCTTCGAAATTGTTTTTCTCTATTTATTTCTCCCTAAAGTAATTTATTAAACAATGGACGACGCGTGGGCACTGCTTTAAGACCGATCGAAATTCATTTGTCATTCTGGTAAGTTTACAGTACCCGTCAGGTGTAGTCTGTAATGTTATTTTTATGCTTTTGCCGTTTAGGTTCATGGTCGGTCCATCGACCGATTATCGGTGATATGTGAGACCAACATCGACCGGCTCACGGTACGGCATGGCATCGAACGCGTGGCAAAATGAACAACACTCGTGTAGTGATGTGTTCAAATTTATTACATTTCGCAAATCAATTGTAATGATGTACACCATTCGATTTTATACCATGTTAGAAAACTAATTAAAACCGTTCTTTTGATATCCGCACGGACGACACAAATCAAATAATAAAGGCCTAACCCGACAGTACACCATTAACATAATAATAATCTTTAAAGGACAGGTCCAAGGTCCGTCCCACTACACGTCTCTATACATCAGGGACACACAACTCTCTCCTGCCTATGCGCCACCAGCGTATGCGTAAGAGGCTCTTGATCGCAAGTTGTCAGTGCGTGCGCACCGACCGTCGGATTAATAAAGGATTTTCCTGTGACAAGTGATCATTACGTGCGACTATTTCCCTTTTAAATTCATTTTTCTATTCGAGTTTTCTGCGCGAGTATTGGAAAGTGTGCAGCTTCAGTACATTAAATCCTACGTCTGTCTCACTTCGTTTCAACTTCATTACACCCCTACGATAAGTGCCCAGCTCGTCAGCATCTGACACCTACTGCGAAACAAGTAAGCGCTTTTTTATTCGGCTTGCCGGGCAGTGTTCAGTTGTGCTGATCGGCTCTCGAACCTTTGTAACCCCGAGAGCCCTTCCTTAGAGAAGGAGGATGGAGTAATTAACCCGTAGTATAGTATATCATCCATCCCATCTCATCCTTTCTTTTAATTCTTTTATTTTACATTTGTGTTTTTGGGTTATTATGCCGGTAAACCACGGGAGTCAGTGGTTGCCGTCGAAACGAAACCGGCAAAACATTATTAATTGGAAACTATATGAAAAACGTACACGATCAAATGTCAACGGCAGCGGCGTAGGAGGCATTGCGATTGTTCGCGCCCCGGAAAGTATGTGGCGTAATATAATTGCGTACGGTAACGAGGGCGGTACGTGAAATACGCGCACAGATATAAGAATAGACGAACGCGGGGCGCCGGATCGCGTGGGTCGTGAATAATAGATTTGGTCGTGTGGGACGTTAGCGTTGCGAAAAGGTTAATATAACATAACATTGGAAGGGGGGAGGAAAAGAAAAAATAACAAGAAACATGTTTAAAATGTATTCATAATCAGCTTTCTTTTTTCGACTGCGCAATAGAAATAACGATTTGTATTTGGTGGGGTTTCAAAAGAAAAAAAAAGAACCACAAACGCGTCCTCGCACAAAGTCCTATAGCGATAATAATATATGATTGAAGGTTAGCGGCCTGTGACAGGAAAAAGTGTGAGCTACGGAACATCTTCGAAAATGTTTTTATTCGTTTGAACCTGTAGCGTGTAGATTGTCGAATTCTCCGCGTTCTTTGATCTTCGAATGAAGAGGACGAAATAATTCAAACTTTTTTTTCTTTTTTTTTTAAAAAAAAAACTCTACTTTCAGATGAAAATATTATCATATTCTTAGGCGGATATTATTAACTGTTCGATGGTCAATAATTGGATTATATGTTCGTACGAAAGAAAATGGTTCTTCGGACCAACACTAATTTTTGAATAGTAAAATATTATGCTGCACGTGTCACAACAATAATTAATACACTAATACCGTGATGATATACATTCCCGTTTTCGATAACTCCAATGTAATGTTTTTTATGATCCCTCCCTTTGTGTTCGGATCGTGACTCGAATGCATTGGCAATTTTTTTAATAACACTTTAATAATTGCATTGTCACTACCTACATTTATTGTCATAACTGTTATACATTTCAATGATTAATTAAAAAACATTATATTCGCAACGTGTACCATGAACATTTCTGCCATTGAAATGTCAAAAAAAAACATTATGTTGTTCATGTCGATATTCGTGTTTCGATAGTATAATTGTTGAGGCGATAATAATGAGATTTGTAAAGGCATAATTTCATTGTTATGAAATTCACTATGATGAAACACATTCAAGTATCTCGCCAATCGTGTTTTACGATCGACAGTAATTATAATTATTCACTAGCAGACAGTGTTAATACTCGAATTCGAGTTACGTGTGAAATACGATTCGAGTACGGTGCGATGGTATGTAAAATATTGTGTTCAAACTTCGCACCAGCGAGCACAGAAATTCTGCACTTGACCGGTCGACCGAACGTATGTTTAATTATTTTCTGATAGTTTTTAATTGAAATTACTATTTGAATTATACAAACGATATTGTATTTCACTTTCAGGTTTTACCTTTCTCCATTTGTCCATATGAATACGGATTGACGATTCGTCGGATCGTTATTGCATTACAATTTTCACACTAGCAAAACGTTTATAAATATATCAATGCTGGTAATACATTCTTGAATGATAATTCATTTAATTGTTAAATAATGTAATAATTTATTTTGTTATCGCTTAAAAGGACTTTAATTAATAATATTAATTATAAATTTAAAACTTAATTAATTTTAATGTTTCTCTTTGATTATATCCTTTAGTTTTTAAACACCTCCATTGCTGTGGTTATTATTATAAAATAATGATTAAAAATTAAAATATTATCATTGTAAAAAATTTGAATTATGTCCATTAATAAATAAGTAGAAAGATATATATTAATTTTATATAAAATAATTCTTCTCAATTCGTTCGTAATTCTGTAGAGATGCTTTTGTGTCACTGGTTCTTAAAATTAAATACAATACACGCAATGTCCATACAATTTGTTATTATCAATCGACCGTTTGAGATTTTATTTATTTAATTTTTTTTTAAACATTCTTTATTGTTTTTTACTTTTTTTACAGTCACACACAGTGTTGGGACTTATCTAGATAGAATTTTTGTCATCTTTTATCTTATCTAGATAAATAACGCTAAATTATCTAATTACTTATCTAAGATAAAATTTTTAACTATCTATATAATTTTATCTAGATAATTGTCTGTATCCTTGCCAAGATTAGAGTTATTTTTATTCTTGTACGGAGACAAATCCAACAAATCAGAGATCATCAAAATCGGTCCAGCTGTTCTTGAATTATAAATTCTGTAAATAACCTGACTTTCTTTTATACACATAGATTTTGTATTCATAAACATAATTCGTGTATTATTAATAAGTAATTATTATTTCTTGGTATAACATTTTATTTGTATTTTCATGCCGAGTAAATATTTTTGGTATTTTTAAACTTAATTTCTTATTTTTCCGTGAAAGTTCCAAATATAATAGGTATTTGATTTTAGTATACACATGTAACTCATACGCTGAATAGTCATTACTTCAATCTTGGAACCTGTAAAGTCGTAACTACTTATGGAATAATGAAAATCATCAAATTAATATTATATGGAAAACAATATTGTTAACTTTATGTATTCTGTATTCATCCTGATACGTACAGAGCAAATTTCATTTTTTTTTTTGTGTAACATTTTAGTGATTAACTATCATTATATATTGTACATTATATATAAATACTTCTAAATGGTACACTACATTACTACAATAAACATTAAACACCTAGGTACCTATTGATAATAATAATTATAATTGAGTCTTTATAGATATTATTAGAATATGAAATATTGACCAAAAACATTTTTACATTTTTTGAAAATATCTTTTTTTATTATCTAGATAAAAAATGAAATTATCTTTTATCTTTATCTAGATAAATTTTGCATTATCTATTCCCAACACTGGTCACACATCGCGTACTTGCCGTATAATTCTGCAATGAGCGACTGCTGTTCGTCTCCCCGGTACATTATTTTATTTTTGATCCATCATGCAAACGTGCCTAGTCTGCAATAAACGTAGCACATACATAACAATCCCCGCACATTCAAATCATTATGTTGGCAGCTGTTAAGGTTTGTCGTTTCAGATAATGAACGGCGACTATGATGAGTTTTGTTCGTCCACTCTATGACTATATTCACGTTTCTGTGCAATAAAATACAAAGGAAATTATTGCAAAATGATTCGTATACAATGTTTTGTATGTATACAAAACAATGGCTAAACCTGATTAAAAAAAAAATAAAATAAAATAAAATAAAAAAAAATTAAAGATATTTTGTATTTTATAAACAACTAGCCGACCCATCACAGCTTCGCCCGTGATTGGTTGTTTATTTTACCTTATATATATATAATATATATGGATATGTAGAATTTTTTATTCAAATATTATTGTTTAATGTGATCGGCAAGTAAATATAAAAAAACGGTTAATGAAAACGGATTGAAATTTTTCTAGCGTTATAAATAATAAAAATAAATATAGATAAAAAAGAAATAGTTTATGGTTGATAAAGAATTTGATTGAAGTTGATGAAGAAAAAAAAAAGAAAAAAAAGAATTAAAATAAGAATTTTATAAAACTTCTGAGTACATGATGTTTTTTGTTATATTTCCTGTTGAAATTAAAATCATGAGATGATTCGGGTCCCCAGTTTGAAAAAATGTCACGTATAATAGCCCATGTGAAAAGCACTCTGTACGAAGATCTATGCCAACGTACTTCAATTTTTGACCTTGCGCTTTGTTTATGGTAATAGCAAAAGAAACTTTAACCGGGAATTGAAGCCGTTTGAAAGAAAACGGCAAGTCAGAGGGAATCATGGGAATTCTTGGAATAAATGCAATTTCTCCTTTCGCTGGCCCTGTAAGAATTACGGCTTCTATAATATTATTTCGCAACGATTTTATTTGTAATCATGTACCGGTACATAAGTTCAGTGGTTGAAGATTATGTAATAATGTAATTGAAGCACCAATTTTTAATTTTAGCTTATGAGGAGGAAATGCCGAAGGAGAAAGAGACTTGAGAAATTCTTGTGGATAATGAATAGCATCATCTGTTGATGTAACTGTATCAATAGATAGATATTCACGTGAGTGTCCATCAAATTTTAGAAGGATGATATCATTAATTTCTCCTGCTGTTACATTTCTCGGAGAGATAATAGCTCTTTCACATAACCACTGATAAGATTTATTGGACATATTAAAAATATCAGGATAAACTGTAGAAATCAATTCTTCCACATTATTGACCACCCGTCCAATCGTGTGATTGACAGAAATGTAACCATTTTCATTTTCTAAAGTTCCATTTCCAATTTTCAACAACTGTGCTGAAAAAATATCGTCCCCTCCGCATAAATAAATTCTCATGTTTGTTCGCAAGTAAAGTATTTCAACATAGTTCCATATAGGGGAAGATTTTAAGCAAGCATTAACGACATCAGCTCGAGTACCTTTAGGGATTACTGGTAAGGTTTGACGGAAATTACCAGCGAAAACAAATGTTGTGCCACCCATAAACTTATTATTACACCTAAGATCTTTTAATGTTCGATCAATTGCTTCGATATGTGATCTGTGACTTATTGTACACTCATCCCACATAACGAATGAGGTTTCTTGAAGAATTTTTCCAAGAGGGCCATTTTTACGAATCGGACAAACGTATTCTGTATCAAATAATACATTTAACGGTAACTTGAAAGTCGAGTGAGCAGTTCTGCCGCCACTAAGGAGAGTTGCTGCTATACCAGATGAAGCTACTGCTAATGCAACTTTACCTAAGGATCTAATTTGAGCCAACAACAAATTAATTAGGAATGTTTTTCCTGTACCACCCGGAGCATCTAAAAAAAAAACTCTTCCTTGATGATTCATTACGCTTTCTGTAATAACATTAAAAACATATTTTTGATCATTTACTAATTTTGGTAAAATGATTTCTACAAATTCTTGTAATTGGTTATTATCGTAAGAACGCAAAATTAAGAATTCAAAAGGATCAGTTGCATTTTCATTTCGAACAGGTGAGTTCATTCCAAATTCAGCTAAATATTTTTCAGACAGACAAACAACTTTATCTTCGATTTCAATCAAACCTCTATTAAATATTTCATCAGAAAAAGTAAATTGCAAGTCATTTAATCGAGTGCGCTCTGTATGAAGAATATCTTCACAAAAATCATTTCTGAACTGTTCTCACAAAGATTGAGGTTCAGACGGTTGGCAGAAAACTATGATTATTGCGAATAATTCTCTTAATTTTGAAGGAATTTTTGAAAGAGTTGCCTCCGCTAGAGCATTTTTCCATTGCTCATTATTTTCTAAAAGCTCAAGAGCAAAACAGGTAGCTTTAAAAGTCGCGTGAATGATTCCATCAAAAGCCTTCAAGCTTTCAAATGAAGTAGGACCTTGTACATAATTTAGTAACAATCTTAAATGGAAGCACTTACTTTGATTTGGGTGAATCGTGTAAATTCTACCAATGGCAGTGTCCATTTTATTCCTGGCCAACCTGGAACATCTTTTCCCCGTCTTCTCTTTAACCAGCCTCTACTATCATCAAAGGTATAATAAGAAGGAACTTCATGATAGAACAGTGTTTTCGCAAAATCATCATATGAGCACAGTTCAAAAAATGCAGTTAGTGTCGTTTTTCTTGTATTTTCAATAACTTAATGAAGATTATTAGTATTAAAGAAAACACGCTGTCCATTTTCTAGATGAACAGCCAAGTGCTGAACTGTCGGATCTCTATCATGGATTTCAAAATTGAAAATTCTCCAAAACGCTTAAGAAGTACATATGTATCGACCATTCAAATAGTTTGTATTCTCATCGTTTTCACGATTAACAGAAAAAGTAGCTCTATCTGATCCTTTATTAATATATTTACATATGTATTTTATCGCTTTAACCGAATGACAGTATTCTACGTTTATATGCGCATTAAAGCACCTAGATAACACTGGACAATACGGTACAACCCAACGGTTGTCAACCACGATTTCTGTTTGACCACGAACTTTTAATATTGCAGTATAACCTCCATCATTTGGTGATCTCTGTCGGTAAGTCGGATAACCATCATCTTCAGTTTGAGTATCCTTTACCAATTTGTGAGGGTATTTCTTACTACATTTTCCATTATTCATACATGGCGATCTAATATTTAACTCGCCGCATGGGCCATGAATCATATTCTTGCATACTATTACATAAAGTATAGGATCTCTGTCTTTGTTTGGTATTTCGGCAGAAATAATTTTATCAATTTCATCTGGCTGAATTTTCGTTTGTAACCACAAAAGAATGTGGCAGTGTGGCAAACCTCGTTTTTGCCATTCAACACTGTAAACATAACAATTTTAATTACCGAAAATATATTTATTTTTTAATACATGCATAAACTTTTTTAGTCAATCATTTAGTCTATCAAACGACTTTTGGTCTTGAAATAATTCATTTTTTATTTCCGGCCATTCCGGGTTGCATGTGAAAGTAATAAATAAATCTGGACGGCCAAATTTACGAACATAAGTCATGGCATCCTAATTTTTTCATTCATGTAACGTGGGGAGCCAGTAAAAGAGGAGGGAAGAATTACTTGTTGCCCCACGTTATTAGCATTAATATTTGCATCATTGTTAACAGCATCTCAAAGGTGAACATAATCATCCGCACGTAGTTATTTTTGATGGTTACGAATAAAGTGTAGTCTTTCAGAAATCATTTTTGCCATTATATCTACGGCGAATTGGCTGAATAATGTTTTGTAATAATGTAGATGATTTAGACTTGTTTCTCTAACCATAAACCTATAAGAATAAAATTGCATGCAGGACACAGTTTTTGTTCGATTTTGGTTATTTTTCTGTAAAATATTAATGTGATAACCGTCTTCGCCTCTAATATACATCAATGGATATTGCAGTGCATCATAAGATCCATTCAATTCGGAAACTCGACTCAAGTGTCCACTCCGACCTTGCAGAACTATATCTCTGGGACCTTTAACTTCATTAACTAATAATACAGCTACTTCATCGATGGTAGGTGCATTATATTGACCTCTGTGTTCATCTCAAGGAACTCTATCAGCATGAATAATTAACTTAAAGTTTTGCAACTCATCAAAAGACCTCGACTCCAGATTACATCTGAAGCTCTGTATGAGGTGATTATTTTCACGCAAAACTGTTTGCAATGATTCAATGAGACCTATTTTTAAATTTGGAATCATATTTGTTCGAATAGATATTTGATCCGACTCTGACATAAAATATATTTGTAAAAATTTAGCATTATTTCCAATTTCGGGTGATAAACTAACTATTAAATGATGTACTTGACCCTGAATTTTAAAAGAGGGCATGAAGTTCCCTTCAGCTATTTCGTTTGCTCCAAACGATGTCATTTGAAACAGAGTATTATAACGTCTAGAATTATCAAAGAAATGTTTTGATAGAGGGTAAGAATTATCAATTAAACTTTTAATTAGGTCTGGAAGACCCTCAAATTAGTATAAAACAACTTTACCGTCAGCGCAGCAAAGTCCATGGGTTTCATCTTTCCATTTTTTTGCATGGCACTAAGGATATAATATAGTCATTCGTCCAATTTGAAGCGCTTTAATATTTAAATAATCAATCTCGGATTGATAATTAAACGAAGATTTTATACTCAAAGTGTCACGTTGCTCCTATGCAAGTGTTTGAGAACGTTCTGGTGTGTTATTTTGTTGCCTTCTGTTATACATTCGAGTTTCATTGGCAGTTCTTCTGCCAATGCGTGCTCTTTGCGCTCTCGGCATGATAATGAATTGGCCACTTCCCTGAAATTTAGGTAAAAAAAAAAGGTAAAAAAGTAGGTAAAAAAACTAAGTACAAATTATGCCAGTGTGTAACCAAAGCGGTGTGCGTAGCAAAGAATCACACTCGATGGCTACCAAGCTCAGACTGAGCCCGTGATGCCACGTGCGGTGAGTTATGTGCTAATAACCTGCTGTTAAATAAGCAGTAGGTATTGCGTATTATATTAGCGATTAACAATGTAGGTATAAAAATAGATAAAATACTATTTGCGGAAAAACGCATTCGGCGTCAGGCGGATCGTAACACTATTAAATAATAGTGTTGATAAATACTATTTATTATCGATGGTAACACATTTGTTGGCAAGAATATTATTACATAAGAGTATATTTCGATAACGCAAAACGTGATCGGTATTTTCCATACACTTCTTATAATATTAAAACTATTATTAATTTCGGCAAATGTTTTTGGACGCGCGTGTACTATTGATGAATGTCAATTAAATCATTTGATGACTTGTTAGATATCTAACACTATACAAAGGTCAAGTTGCAGGTAGCTGTAAAGCCGCGGCCCGCTTACAAAGCCGCTAACACGCGACTCTTCTACAATTGATTTTAATTTTTTATGAACTTTTTTACTGACAAAAGTGGTACTAAAACCTTCAGCAGAGTGTCGGGTTTCAGCCAAAAAAAAATTTCAGCCAAATCGGTTCAGTAGTTTTCTCGGTTAGCGCGGTCGAAGAAAAACCCTTACAATTTTATATATAGTATAGATAGATAGATAGATAGATAGTTTTCCAGTAAACGTCCAAGGTGATAAATCGACCGTCAATGCATCAATGTTTTTATCAAACGCGTAAAGGATTTATTGGTGGCTTTGGGCATTCGTGACGCGTAATATTTGACTGGCTGTAAGAACGATTGCAAGTTAAAAAATGCATATACGTGTTTTGAATGTTATACATAACGTATAGTATGTGTGTGTATGTATGGGTGTGTGTATATGCATCCCACGTTGAATTATTGATTCCAAGGAATATGATATGAACCGAAAAAAAGGACCTCTAACTCTGTTTAATAAAAACGAGATTCTTACGCGAAAAATTGAAACGAGAAATATATTTGTTTTACCATAACGTGTGTTGTTTATTTTTATTTTTGTCCGTCTAGACTCTAGATTATTTCGTCCGAAAAGATTACTCCGTTCACAAGAAAACTACAAAAAATTGTTGATAGGAAATGTTGTCTAGTTGGTACTCTAAACAGAAATACTTTACAAACTACACAAACATTTTTCTTTAATAACGCAAAAATAACTGACAAAAAGTTATAAAAATAAATAGAAACAATTAAGTCTTACTGGTTTTTGAAAAAATCGAATATTCGTTATTATTATAATTCAATAACTAATAATGATTTTCGTTCAATGACTATCTGTATAATAATAAATTGTATAATAATGTTTTAATAAAAATATTTTTTTGAGATATTCGTAGATTATTGAATATTTTCATATTTTGTTAGTTTTTTTTCGAAAATATCGATGGAAAATATTTCGTTTGACATCAAAGTGTAAACTGTAAGCTTATAAAAAAAATTCTTCATATATATTTCTAACTAAATAATAAAAAAAAATTAGCTTTAAGAAAAAAAAATAATGTGTTTTATTATTATGAAAATCTATTACACCATTTTATAGGGTGTCTCAAAAAGCATACAGGATTTAAATCTACTATAACTTAAATTTATTTATTTTAAAAAAAAACATAACGAATATATCATTATCTTCAGAAGAATTTAATGTCTAATAGTAAAAATAATATCGGGCATATGACCCTCCCTAATAGCCCTACAGGCGTTTATTTTTACGGCATCAAGTCATAAAATCGAAGTGTGTAGCTTTGACCACGCAACTAGATTAGTCTGTCCAGGAACTTCTCACGCAGCAGAGTGATTGTTTCTCTTGAAGTATGAAAAGTTGAAAACATACATTTATTATGTTCATTTGGTTCAAATGAAGCCAAAGAAAATTACTGAGCTCAGTAGGTATTCTTATATGGTTACAATAAGACGGAGCAACTTGTTACACTTCAATAGAAACAAACCCTCTGCTGCGTGAGAAGTTCCCGGACAGACTAATCTCGTTGCGTGGCCAAAGCTACCCACCTCGATTGTGCGACTTGACGCCGTGTGATTTTTTTTTATTAGGATACACTAAGCCACGAGTTTACCAGAGCAATGTTCGACATTTATTGGAACTTCAGCAAGAAATTCGTCGTGTCCTCGACAAACTTGTTGGGGCAATGTATTATCTAGTGATGGATAACACATAATTTTACAATAAATTTTATGGAAAGAATAATCGCCTGTAGGGCTAGTTGGGAGGGTCATATGCTCGATATTGTTTTTCACTATTAAACCTTAACTTTTCCTGAAGATAATTATATATTTGTTATTTTTTTTTAAAAATAAATAAATTTAACTTATAGCAGATTTAAACCCTACGTTATTTTTGAGACACCCTATAGTTAAATGTATACGACTTACAATGTTTATACTTGACATGACAATTTGGTATAACATTTTGTTTTTTTATTAGCGATACAAAATGAAATATTTTCATGAAAATTACATTAGTTGTTTATTTGTTCGTAATCGACGAAGTTTGAAAAAGTTTGAAATTTCTTCGCAGCAATCGGTGAGTTATTTATACCGCGGCGACCTAGTGAAATGTTATATTTTTTCATAAATTCAATACAACCGACTGACATGTAAGACGTAACAATAGTAATAATATTATATCGATGCGCGCGTGCGATGATTTGACGCACTTGATGCTGAATAAAAAAAATATGGTTATTACGTTATAATAATAACACATTGTCATTGATTGTAAATATGACAATAAAAAAAAATGTATGTATTGATATATATATCGAGCATTTCTCATCGGAATATGAATAATAAATGGCCAATGGTGAACGCATGGTGCAGAACTCGCTTTTGGTCAGCACAAAGAGAAACTACAACAGGGATTGTTTCCCGGTCGTGGATGAGAGAAACCGTGGACGGCATGCAATGTATCATTTGCTGATGATGGCAAAATATTAAAAATATGTGTATGTGTACAACTTGTTGATATTTACTATGTGTATTAAATAATAAGTTTTCTTATTCGCAAGAACATGATATTATCAGCTGTTTCCCTCGACTATATTTTTCTTCAAATTATCGACTGCATGTAACATTTTTCTCGGAAAACAACTATCCATTAGGTTTTTTTTTATTTAAAAATCAAATTGAATTACCACCATGTGGCTTCGAAATGTAATTCCATTACAGAAGAAAAGAAAAATAACCACGTTAGGTACAGTACCTGCATAATATTATTGTGCATCTATAAAATATATGCGTACCGTTTTTGAGACGGGTTTTTGAAACATTTTAGAACGTTCAAACCAGAATGCGATTTTCAAACTGTATTCTCATTAATTTTTAGTTCATTTTTTTTTTTTTAAGAAAAATTTCTTTCTAAATAATTTCAACAATAAATTACGGCACACACGATGTTTCGTTTTATTAAACGAGTTCAAATACTTTACATGATATGAGTTGACCCCAATTACTAAACATCATGTATTATTTTGATCGTATGAAATGAAAATAAAATAAAAATCGTGTCAATCTACTTTTATTAAAATCTTTCAAAATATTGGAATTAATAATTCATTATCAACTAGAATATCATTTTATCATTCGAATCTATAAATATTTCGTATTTTCAAAAATGACTAGTTCGTACAATTGAAAATTGTTCATAGTAAAATATTTTATGGTTAAGGGTGAAATATTAACTATAGAAAACATTAATATTGTGAAACGAGGAATATCTATTAAAACAACATTTATTTCGAAAGAATAAATACGTCTTTATTAAACGGACAACTTGAATGTACCTCCAAAGGAATCAAAAAAGAATTCAACGTACATAAAAACATAAAACTGTATACGTCGTCGGGTTATTATTAATTAATGTACTAATATAACATTGTGTAATAACTTGTGTAATAATATATTATAATCAGAGGTGTTCCAATAAGCATTATGGGATAGGATTTACTACATTTGTACTCATAAGCATGTTTACCGCTACAGCCACTCTGGCAAGACCTGCAAAATCCAGCTCCGTTTTAAATTTATGGTTAAATCATTAAAAATAATTACTAAAAATTAAAACGAATGATTGAATAAAACAGAACTAAATAATAAATATTTTCACATAAATTATTTATATAATATGTCTCTGTCAAAAGCTAACCCATAATATTTATTATCTAATATCCATAGCTATTAGTACTTGTGTAGGTGTATGTTATGTTATAGACCTTTTCTTTTTTTTAAGAAAATTAGTATATTATTTACTATCTATAGCTACTGTAATAGCTAAAATTACTTAACATGTACGTTCTCGAATTAGTGCATTGTGTATAAGTCACTCTTTGTCTTCGTGTCGTAAATGAAAATTTCAATTTTCCCAATGAAAAATTTTATTGGCCGTACCTGCGAAAAATGTTTAAGACACGCCTATTTTTATGCTGTACACTGTCAACATAATTATTAAAATACACGGGCATACTACGTACCTATACTATCAGCACTTCGCGGAAAACAATCAAAAGTAATCGGTTTCGTAGATGTTAATCTCGGCTTTAATCTGTAACACGTATTCAGTTTTCCCTCGAACGATTAGTGCATTACTATTGCTTGCGCAGCCAGTTATACAATGTGTTCCGCGCGTTCGTCAGACGTACGTTATCGTTTTCGTGCGATGCGTTGCGATGCGTTGCGTATCCGCGGTCATTGTCGACCCCGAGTGCGACCGGCTGGGTGGGTACGTGACCGCATTGTTAGCACCACGCATTATTTCATGTTTTCAATTTTTCGGTTACGTTTTCTCGTAAGTTCAAGTCATTTTTCTCAGTTTTCTTAAGTAGTCGTGTTTCGGTTTTAGTGTGGTGGCATTGAGACGTTTTACCGGGAACACGGTGTCCAGCGGCCGTAGATTTTGCGGTGAATGTCGTCTCGGCACCATCGCTCTCTTCTCGTCTTGTCCGCCTTCGCGCGTTCGTCTCCGTTTCCGCAGCCATTTTGTTAAAACCCCGTTTTCCGTTACGTTTTGCGTCGTTCTTGTCGGCTTTTCGGTGATCGTCGTCCCACGCGATTGCATTGCCTTCAATTCAAGTTACCTTGTTCTTGGGTAGTCGCTTGCCAACGGCCATTGTGAATTATGCGGTTTTCCTTCGCGTGCCATCGTCCTGCGCTGCGGAGTTTTTCGTCCGTGACTGCTGTTCGGTGGTCGCATGCACTCCGGTGATGTGATATTTTTGTATCATATCGCCGGTGCAGTCGCGTGGGATGAAATCCGTCATCGAACGCAGTCACAGGTGAGTATCTATTGGTTGACCATATTTGTTTTTTATCATTTTGAAGGCCAACGGGTCTTGCCCATCATAGGCAATTAATTAGTTTAAATTATTTTATTTAAGTTAAGCAGTTAAGGCAAATCAAATTATTATTTTCGTATTATTCATTTATTCATTATTATTAGGGCTCGGATTTTGTAGCAAAATAAATCCTCAAAAAAGCATTTTAAGTAGCTAAAAAAAGCAAAAAAAAAGCATATATTAATTTAATTCTAAAAAAACAAATTTCAACTAAACATAAAATTAAATATTAAAAAAGTAATTTACGACCATATATTTAGTCAAGTTACTTTCATTAAAACTCATTCCATTGGGTGCTAATATATTTTTGTACAGAGAAAATACCTTTCCACGTCAATCAATGTAATCGGTGCATATTTCATATAAACTAAATCATTTGAATTATATTGTTCCACTTTTACGTTTAGTGCAGTGCCATTATGAATTAAATTAACTTTTTGAAGTTCTGCCCATCCATTAATCTTTGAAAAAACACGATTGCACTTTTCTAAAATCAATTTCGCTACTTCACCATTAGCTTCCTCTAACTTTTGTTTTGCTTCTAACACAATACCTATGCTTTTTGCCAAGGTTTCGCCTAAAAAAAATGAATATATAAATACAGCAAATACTTGAAACGAAAATAAAAAATAAAAAATACCTTTTTTTTCTAATTCTGTAATTGCATGTGGAATAAATCCAAAATTTGATTTAATGTAGACGAGATTTGAATGTAAAGTTTGATCTTTTATAAGCTCTTTTACAACATTTACACACTGGGCATTCTCGCTGAATTCTTCAACTGTATATATATAGTCCAAGACGTATAACATACATAGAAATAAGCTAAGTTTCAAGAAAAATATGTAAAAATCAAGAAAAAATAACCAAATAAGAGAAAAAGCAATAAAAATCAGGTTTTGTGGAAAAAAGCAAAAAAAAGCAAAAAAAAATTTACTTCATTAAAATCAAAACGATTCAAAACGTATTTATATATAAGAATTATCTTTCTATCACACTCCCCTCAAAAGAAGCATTTGCTACAAAATCCGAGCCCTAATTATTATGTTATACGAGTATATACAAGTATGTTACCGACAATATGGATAAATCAGGTATTTTATAAAATGCCTACCTGTGCATTATGCAAAATGCCAATTTTTTTTAGGCGAAATATTAAACATTTCATTATATGTTATATTACATTAAGATTCTTATAATTATTATACATTACTACTTATACTACAGACAAAATTTAATTTTTATCTATTATTATATTATTACTATTATATAAATATTTTACTTAAACTACTATTTACTTGTTATAACTTGTTGTAGAAAAGTGACATTTTGAAGTGCACAACATGTTATTTTTAAGGAAAATACACTTTTCATTTTGACACTTGGACTTACAAACACATTTTAAAAATCCTTGGTCAATTCTTGTGGATTTAATTTTTATCAACTCATTTTACTGTTCATCAGATAAAAAACTACTATTAGTGGCTAAGCTACAAAAACGAAACTGGTGTTTGATATACTGCTTTGTTTTAGAAGCAATTATTAGAGTACAATTATAATCACTGAGAACGTTATAATTTTCTGAAAATAACGACAAAAATCGATTTCGCCTAAATATAGTTTTCAATCGATTATTCGAAATTAATACATTACAAAAATCTAATAAATTACAGAAAATATAATAAATTAAGTGGAATCATTTATATTTTACAGCAAACGCACGATAGTACCACGACTAAAATTTTAACTAAATTTTTAACTTGCAGTGATATTAAAAAATATCAAATACGTAGTGAATGCGTTGCTGTGAGATTTCTTTTTTTTTATTCATTTTTATTCACTAAGCTATAACAAAAAGACAAACGAAAAGCGTATTCAAAACCGCATTCACGCTAAACAATTCTCGGGTTTATTTTTTGTTGTTCAATAAAAACGCTGTACAAAGTTTTATGGCACATTACGTCCAACAAATGATTAAATACAAGCTCGATAAAAACCAACACCAACCTTCATTCCTTCGGTCGGAATCTAAAACAAACATTGAATAATCAATGGTATACCTGTTGTTCTGTTCTTACTTGTGTATCCTTTTGCGGTGCAACGTTTCGCCAACAGTTTATTAATCGTTCAAGAACAATATGATTTCAAACGGTCGACAAGTCTAACGATTAGAACGTGGTCAATTTACCGTTTTCGAATGGTATGCGTTTGACAACGGTATTTCGGCCCGCCAACACGCGACCGCATACGTCGGTGAATTATTGAAAACGTGTTTTCTGGAATCTCGGACTCCGACGAATCATCGTTGCACGCGACGCGCTTCGTTCCTGGTCATAAATAGGCAACTAAGGGAGCACAATAGGGTTTTTAGCAGCCCTGAGTTGAAATGTAACACTCCGGTTTTTTTTTCAGATCTATACAATCTATAATAATTATAGTTAAATACCATTTTATTTTATTTTTAGAAATTTCAGCTTCCCCAATATTTGGGCTATAGTTGCGCCCATTTTCCTGGTTCAAAACAATCTCTAACAGCGAACGCGTATCGCGTCCAAACGAGTTGAGTTATGTGAGAACCACACGGAATCCGTGATGGGTCTTTTTTTACGCCGGCGAAACGTCTAATATATTTTTACGATAGTAAATTAGTGTTAAGAAACGTGTGCACGTTCGTCCATTTATTATTTAAAACCGACGACCACCTATGTCGGGGATCGGAAACCCGCGGCTCCTTAGCATGCTATCCCTGACTTTTCGGATAACGCGTCGATGTCGATATACCCGTAAAGTATAAATATAATATCCAATAAGTATTTTTTTTTTTTTTTTTTTAGTTTTATAATTGATCATGTATATTTTTTTTGGTGGGAATAAAAAAAAAAAAGGAGTTGATGTCAAATCTACGCGGCACTCTGGACGCCGTGGTTTTGTAACTTTTAAAAACTATGACCATTCTTCCCTACGAAAATGTTTTCGTCCATTGAAGTATACAGAAACAAAATACCGATTGCCTATAGCGTGCATGGCATTGAATTATTCATGCCCGTTTTACGGCGCTGTATTTGGTAAATATTTCGCGAGCGCAGTTCGTCCGAAACGGTTTTTTTTGCGTACTACGAACAGCTTCAAAACAACCGGACACGTGCCGTCTATTAAACAGTCAAATCCAAAAAGTCCAGCAATATTCAAACTCTTTTCACCGTGACCTTAAGATTTAAATATTAACTTACATACTTGCTTACCGATAACACTAGAAAAAATAAATAAATAAAGATACCATTTTACATGGATATAAACTATGAATATTTATTAAGTTTATATACTTTTTACTTACAAGGCCCGGAATAAGCAAAAAAAAAAAAAAATAAAAAAATATAATTTTTACATTTACATTCATTCAATATATATTGATGAATATACATTATACCATTAAATCGGTATACAAATTTATAATTATTTTAAATTTATGAAAAAAATAAGTACTCGTATTACTATTTACTAGGTATTGATTTACATTTTTCAAACGGAATAAAATTATTCTTAAACTAATTAATAAATGGCTATTGCGATATAGCTGCATTCTGTCCACTAATTTTTCAATATTTGGTTCGATTTTTATTACAAGTGCATATCGCTTATCATGTTCCGGATCAAGTCTATTTCTATAATTCGTTTTTATTACCACTAACGCAGAAAACCCTGCTTCATATAAATAAGTGATTGGGTATAGTAATAAAACTTTATCTTTACCTAATCTGCTAGCAGGGTCGGATTTATGGGAGGGCTGAGTGGGCTGCAGCCCAGGGGCCTTCACCAATTCGGGGCCCCACAATTTTATATTTAAATTAGGATATAAACAAAATATTTTATTTATATTTACACATTTAATTATATAATATTGAAATTTAATATTATTTACTTATAATAGATGTATTCACGTTTATTGACAATGAACGGTGTCAAAAAATCTAGATAAGATAGGTTTTTATGCCGTCCGTGTACATCTTCGACTGTAAGAATATTAGTAAATGTGTTTCTAAATATACATATTACATATGTAGGTCTGTAATTATGCGCCAAAATGTTGTAGTAAACATAATAGTTTATTGTTAGAATTTTGAGATTAGTTTTTGGAAACATCATAAAATAGACATTACAGACTATCCGTCTATAGGTAAATTATCATTATTTGTTCATTGCACTTATTGTAAGTCGTTTGTTAATATTAGTTTTGTATACCTACAATAGTTACAGACTCTTGTAGTCTAGTTATTTTTTATATTATTAGTTATTGACCAATGAATAGGGTTATAATTTAAAAATGGAAGAAGATCGTCATAAATTAAAGCGATTTTATATGAGTAGTGCAGACAGTAAATTAGCAAAAAAAAAAGATAAAAAAAAAAAAAAATACAGAAATAATTTCAAAAGCTAGGCAAATAACATTTTTACATAATACAGCCTAACACAACATTTTCTGAGGTTAGTTCAAAGTTTAACAATTACTATATGAAGAATAAATATTATTTTTAGTATTATATATTTTATATTTAACCCTTTCAGTCCCTATGTACATTGTGATGTACATACATTTTTGTATTTGATAGTAAATTAATGATAAGAGCTACTCGCTTGTTTGAAATGTTTATGAACTGGTAATAAGGTTTCGAATCAGGATAAAATATAATCATTCGGATAAGTGTTACCAACAATACAATATACAACTAGAAAGAGAAAAAAATTTGATAAAGACATAGCAATTATTTTTCCATATGTTTTTTTCCTGCTTAAATGTTTACGATAACGTAAAATCATACGTATTTTTTTTATCAATTGCCAACATGGTTATTGAGACAATACCACGGGTTTCATTATTTTATATGAAAAATTACAGGGTGTGTATGAGGTAGTATGTTTGTACACAGGGCCGGTTACCCTAACCGGCCCAAGGTATTTTGACGCCCCGGGCAATTTTTCGAAAGGCGCCCTTAAACAAAGTCTCTATAAAACATTTAATACTTTTTATATTTACCTACATATTTTGTTCAAAATTCTTATAATTATGGATAGGTAAAGGATCGCAAAACTTATTTGGATACAGTTTATTATTATTATTTATAATGAATATGCATTAAAATTATTTCTTTAATCGTATACAATATAATAAATATTAATAAAAATACATTTTTTTTAAATATAATTTTTTTTCTAGATTTTAAATCAGCAAAATTTTGTATTGCTTCGTTTACATCTAATTTAGAAACTAAATAATTTTCTAAACTGATTAATGCCAAATTGTTGAGACGTTCTTCTGTCACTGTTGATCTCAAGTACGTTTTTATCAACTTTAATTTGCTGAAAATTCTCTCGCTACTTGCAGTAGTTCCAGGAATTTTCATCATAATTTTTAAAGCGACCCATAAGTTTGGTAAAGTATCTTGTAATTTATTATCATTAATAAATGTTAACATTTTCAGTGGGCAGCTATCTTTTATAGAGTATAATGATCTTACAATCTCAATTTTATTACACAAATTTATACCATTCAAATCGCACTTTGTCTTATCTTTATTCTGTTCGTTAAGTTTTAAATGTAGATCCTTACTTGGATTTTAATAAATCTTCGTGACTTTTATTTTCTGTTATGTTGTACAAAAATCTCCATGTTTCATTAAATTCTTTAATTTTTTCAAAACGTTCAGAAATAGAAGATATTGCTCAGTCTAGTATGTTATTAAATACACGATGTTTGAAATATTACTCTGGGTTTTGAGGTTTTGAAGCCTCGTCTCTAGATTTGTAATCAAATTTTTTTTTCTACGTATTACACGAGTGACTCTAAATTTCGGTTCAATATTTTATTGTAAAGCTAATTTTTCAGCAGACTTTATAGCTTCTGTATGTCCAGTTATTCTATAATCTTGTAAAAACTTAGTACAATTGTACTAAGTTCTTAAGTACCGTGGTTAAGTTCCGTTCTAAGTACCGTGGTTTTAATATCCATTTTTGAACTTAGCATTGACTTACTAACAAGGTTTACTTTTGATAAAATATCCTGCCAAAAACACAACGAAACTAAAAATCGAATCTTTCTATGAATTAAATCAATGAATTGGCTTTAGAAATTAATAAATGATTATCAGTATTTAATTCAGTTAATTCTATCAGTACATCTATTATTTGTGAGATTTCATTTTTAATAGCATTAATACAATCTATTCTACATTCCCATCGAGTTTCGCAATGTGGCTTAACAGTTAAAGATTTTACATGTTTTTTTTTAAGATATGTCAACGTCCAACAGATGCAGAGAATAAAATATAAATTCTTTGAATCGTTCCGAAAAAATTCTTTGACTCAATAGTACAAGAAACACTGTCTCTGACTACTAAATTTAATGAATGGCAACCACATGGCATAAAAAATTGTCGAGGATTTGTTTTTAATATTCGTGCTTGAACGCCTTTATTTTTGCCCTTCATATTTGCCCCATTGTCATATCTCTGACCTCTACAGTTGCTTAGTTCCAGTTTAAAATTGTTCAACATACTTGATATAGATTCATAAATTCCTTCATCGGATGAGTTGAATAAGGGTTCAAAATCTATAAAATGTTCTTTAATGCACATTTCGTCGATATCAAAAAATCTCAAAGTCAAAGAAAGTTGCTCAATGTGATTAATATCTAGAGTACAATCTAACATAATACTATAATATTTTGCTTTGCGAACTTGACCTAGTATATTGTCACGTGTTGAGTTTCCAATTATATTAATAATTTCATTTTGAATATTTTTTCCACAATAATGTACATGCGTTTCACGAGACATAACACGAAGAAAGTGTCCATTCATCACTAAATCAAATTTTCCTAACAACTCGACAAGACCCAAAAAATTTCCATTATGATATGTAAATAACTTGTCCGAAGAACCTCTAAATGCTAAATTATTTTTCCCAAGAAAAATTATAATTTCATTTAATCGTTCTAAAACTTTTTTCCAGTGTTCTCTTTCAGCAACTGTTTTTGTAAGCCTGCGTCGATTGATTTGTTTTTTTAAGCCTTATATTAGTTTCCAATCACATACCAGCACATTTGATATGATGAGGCGAATTATCGTGTTTTTAAATACTCGTATACATGTTTCCAATCTTTTAACCCATCTTTAGCTAAATCAGATCGACTCGTAGGATCAAATATTTTACGAAAAAAAAAAAAAAAATACTGCATTAACTGTTTCGGAACACACTAACCATTTTCTTAAATATTTTTCTCCGTTACTTGTGACTCGAAAAAATAACGAATATGAAAAACTACGGTTATTATTATCTTTAGGAAAATATAATCATATAATCAATAGACAATTTGGGTCCTGTTGTTATCAAATAATCTTTGTCAGTAGATGTTAATTGTTCAGGCCAATATGCTATATTATTGAAATTGTTTGAACTAGTTATTACATCAAAAAAATCATTTAAATCGATATTTTTTGGATCATTCGGGAGTATATTAGGAATATAGGAATATTACTATAGTCTTCGTCATTACTAGAACTATTAGTAAAATCGTTTATTTCATTAGAATTATCTTATTATCTTCATTCTCAAATATCACATTAAGGTTTTGTACTTTTATATTAGATTTGAAAAATGATGACATTTTTGGACATTTTTCTACCTGTAATTGCTGTTCTAGTTTTCTTTTACGATTTTGATAATCGTTAGCTTTTTTTTTTTTGTGCCATTTTTTGTCTACCAATTAATATATTAAATAAAATTACATTTATTTATGAATACTGTTTATAATTTTTTAATACAAAAGTGTAAATTAAAAATTACTTCTATTATTTAAAAATACTTCCATATTTTTAACCTATATCGGCGACACCGCTAACAATTGTTCAATTACACTAGCAAAACAAAAATATGAAATAATTGTACATAGTATGCATATATACGAACATTCCAGATAACAACAATAAGAGACGATACATTTTATGATTTATAACTATAGTAATGACTAGGACTCGAAAGTTACTGCACTAAAAAACGATGAAAATTGATTGCATTATTGCAGTAAAAAATACCCAAAATCGCACTCAAAATTGTGCTTAAAATTTGTTTTTATTAATGGTTTTTAGTTATACACTTATAACATTTTACTCTTAAGAATTACGAATTTTGTAGTATAATAATAGGCTTATTTATTTAATTAAAAATAGATACTATTTAAAATAAAATATAACAAACTTATAAATAAAACTGGTTTTATTCGGTTTTTCAGGAACCTGTAAGTAAATTTATAAAATTTAAAAATAATTAATTTTATTATATAATAATAATTTGTATGCCTTCAAAAATGATTGCACTGCATGATAAAGTATTTCTTCAGGTTCTCAAATTCTAAAGATCTCCTATTTGAAGACAATAGGTTCTTGTATATGGAAAATCTACGCTCCACCTCGACAGAGGTTATAGGTGCATATTTAAAATATATTGATTCTTGAATGGATAAATCTTCTAGCAGTTTATTTGTCCTAATTTCGTCGCCTGATAATATGTTTGATACTTCTTGTAAAACTTCAAATCTCTTATTTTTGTCAAGAACGTTTTTAAACTTGTCATTAATTAACTGCCTGTTATTCCTGACACTAAGCCTTATTTGTCACAAACGTGTCTAACAATTTCAATGCTTGTAGTCAAAGGAAGTCCTTGAATTTCTAATTTTTCTATGGTGTCAGGTAAATATCCATAATTTGCGTGAGTGAAAACTAAATTTGTTTCCAACAATGGATCATCTAATATTTTTTGAGTTTCTTTAATTGAAATTACATCATCTGGATTGAGCTCTAATATGATATTTTTTTATTTCTTTCAAATATTCACAGTAATATAAGACTGCTTTCACCCATGTACCCCAACGAATTTTAATAGGCTGGGGAGGTAATGGTATTGTCGGAGCTTTATTTTTGAAAAATAATACACGGGCTTGACATTTTAAAAATATTTGTTTTACCTTGGCAATCAATTTGTCAACATTTGAAAATCGTTCTCTTATTTCCTCTACAACTCTATATGCACCATCTTAGAAAAAAGCATTCCAATTAATTTTCCTGCTTTGATCGTGTATGGCGTCGCATCACTGACGAATAACATTACGTCGTCATGGCGTATACCATCAGGCCAAAAAAACATCGAAACATCGACCGGTCAAAGACTTTAGTGGTGGTCGAATTATTTGTTTTCTCAAGCACCTTCGAATTTAATAGGTAAACTTGCCCCGGATTGTCTATTTCTAATATTCCAATAATAATATTGGCAATATATCTACCTTGAACATGGGTGGTTTCATTCACCGAAACCCATATTTTGTGTCCAGCAATATTAGATCTATATTTGTTCATAGTTTCTATGTAAATATCATTTACGTAAATTTTTCATAAAGTGCTTTCGTCAAGAATTTCTTTTTTTTGTATATTTTTCCAGAAACAAACGGAAATCCTTGTTATAAACTTTGTTTAGAGGAATATTAGCAGATAATAATGTTTGAGAAAAATCTTTGGATCTTAGATTTTTTTTAATACAATGTATGTTGTTGTTGTACTTATGAGGTTGTAGTAGCGTTTTGATGGCGATTTATGGCGCGACTGTGTTTATCAGTTTTTAAATGATGTGTAACTATGTATCTTCGATCTGCAGATACTCGAACTTCACATAACTTGCAAAAAAGAGCTAACCTAACACTCGAAAATACATTTTTCCCAAACTCATTGACGTATTTTAATAACACACTAGACACTGATTGCTTATTTTTCAGTATTTTTGACGTAAATAAGAAATAATAAGACACAAACGTATAATGCTACGAAACATGTGATGACACTAAACGACTGAAAACTAAAGAAGTGAAGACTGAAGTAAAGTTCTATAATAAACTGAAAACTACAACAGAACAATCTACAAGTCTCGATATACCGTCATATTTACCCCAATATTTTTAGATTATTTTCTGGAAAATAATATGGGTATTAATAATAACCACGGCATTATCGCATTTCCGATCGGTCTACCTAAATCCCAAAATAACCCGTACTATATATTTTAACATTGCTCTTACCTTAAAAAAAAAATTAAATTATGTTATTCACAAATTACAAGTACATAAAAACATACAATAAATGAGAAAAATCAACAAAATTGTATTTAAATATAAAAAATGGTCAACATTGTAATTAAATTGAAAAAATGGCCAAAATTGCAAAAAGTTGCACTAAAATTTTTTAGAAATAAATTCGTACTCCCATGAGATGAATTTAAAACTTGCTTAGCAACAAATCCAAGCAATGGAAAAAAGTTGCAAATACAACAACATCGGAGCCCTATTAATAACCAACACAGTCCAATGGCAACTATCTGATATCTCAAACGTATCGACTGTAACACATACTTTATTGGTTTTTTCGAGTTAATGATTATAAAATATTATTGTATATTATTTTTTAATTATTTGTAATATAATAATATAAACTGAAAAGTGACGTATAAATCGTATAATCTATAAAAAAAATTATATAATAGAATATTATGTCATGGATAATTTAGTTATTTCGATATATTATTGTCAATTTGAAAATATATTGCACTAAAATTTATAAAATATTCGTATATTAAAGGTATTCCGGGCAACCGCCCCCGGTTCGCCCGTATCTTGGGCCAGCATTGTATGTACATTGGAATATACTTTGGGACTCACCGGCTCAGCGCGACGGTACGCTATGCTTTTTTTTGTATGTCGGTGCGTTACGGTGCGTACAGTTTTATACCGTTTGGATGTTGTGTGCGTCATTGTATTGTAATTATTTATTGACCATCATATTTTTAAAATGAGTAAGCTCACTCGCGCAGAGCTTATTGATTTATAAGATGGACATATTTCTGAACTAAGTGACATAGAAAGTGATACAGTTAGTGTTGGAGAGATAGAAGAGCTATTGTCTAATTTCGATGAGAGTGAACATTTTGAATTGCCTGACTACAATGAAATTGAAAATTTAAATGACATCCCAGAAGTTATTGTCCCCAGATAGTTTAACATTGAAAAAAAAATTATGAAATGGCTCTACAGAAACCTATTAGACCCTCAAAAGTAAATTTAAATGAAAAATATGATTATAAGTGTTATTTAATAAGTAAAAAAATATATTTTCTTGTTTATGTGTAAGGGGACCCCACAATGCATTCCGCCCAGGGGCCATCACATACCTAAATCTACTCCTGTTTGCTAGAATTGGTTTATTTTTAAATTGGGCCCAAAATTGTCATATTCATCGAATAAAAATTGTTTTTAAAACTTACTCGAAGGTCAAAAAGTTCCTCCTGAAATCCATTTATAATTCAAGTTATAATTTTAATATTTCCTGAGCAATAATGACTACTTTTCGATTTTTATCTTGGCTTTTTATATTCAACTAATTTAAATGTTCAAAAATATCAATCAAAAAAATTAACATAGCTACCTAAGCGTGTCAGTTTTTCGGCGATTTGGTACATTTTTTGGGTAAAAACATGTAAATTTATTTATTTTTCTGCGACCCACCTTAAGTGCATCCACGACCTAGTTTTTGATCTTGATCTCGAGTTTGGGATCCGATGATATAGACCATTTATGTTATATTATACTCGCGTGAAAATCGAACTTACTTTGGATGAAACCATAGAGTTACTCTCCATACTGCTGTTTTTATTACTTTCGTATTGTCATAAAAATTAATTTTTGCGCTTAAAGTTTTGTATGGATTTCAATTATGTAATTTAATGGAAAGAAATAATAAAAAAAAAACCCAAAGTCTTGAATCGAAAGCGTTCATCATCGATCGTGTTGTTTTGCAACCGAAAATATCATTATCAACAATAACGGGTACTGCTTGGATTAATAAACTACGCGAAAACACTGTGGATATAGTTGGTACTTTATCACCAAGGCTCGGGAGTTATAGCATTTGATTTTTTTTTATGGATTGACTTAAAATGTAGTAGAAGGCTATAGAAGTATGTGTCAAGTTAAGCAAGTACAATTATGAAATCCGAAAATGCCTTTTTTTACTTTTTTTCAGCAATTTTTAAAAAAAATGCTTATTTCTAGTTTTTCTGATTATTTTTGCTTATTTGAGCAGTTATTTTTACGTTTTTATAGTTTTATCCTGCAAAGTCATTTTTGATAAAAATAATTCTTATCTACGTTGTCACGTAGTTAGTCGCCGTCCGAGGCATTGTTGTAGGGTTAACAAAGATTTAACGCTGAAAATAAAACTGAGTGTCAAATGTCAGAATGATTAAAAACAGAAAAAAACAGTTTACATTTTATTTTTCAAAAAAATCCCTTAGAAAATTCATAAAATCCTTAAAATTTTGAAAGTGAAGATTTATTTTTATTTTATTTGATTTTTTAGTTAGAATTTTATAATTTTATTTTTTTTTTTTTTAATAAATATTAATGCTTATTTTAGTGCTTATAATGATGTTTTTAAGCGTTTATTTTAATAATTTTAAGTGCTACAAGTCTCAAACCCTGTTTATCACTATGTCACTTCCACGATAAAACATGTACACGCAATGACATACATCAGTTTACTTAATCATCCAGTTTTACATTTTTGCTAAAAGAATAATTAAAAAATTCTTTAATTAATAAATAAAAGACTTAACAACAGGTATTATTCATATGAATATTTTAAATGTGAAATATTATTTTATAATGCTGTACCGACCTCTTGTATTATTAATTTTATTTGAATATTTAATGAATAATTGGAAAATACGTAGTATTAATAATTAATTTCGTATTTTACTATAAATAATTTTCTCGTTACTTATTGTGTGATTTGCATTTACTTTATATGTAATATTATTGTTTGGCCGCATAATTAAAATTATATACACATTTTTACATGATAAGGGAAAATGATTGAATTCTATAAAAGTTACAGGATCCCTAAAATAGCGGGGCTTTGGGCATCTGTCTCTCTGCCTTGGCGTTCTGCCAGCGCTGATTAGAATCATACTTATACACATCAATGGTATAAATATTTTCAAATTTTTTTAAAAATAAGGGTTTTAATGACAAAAAACTTAAGTAAAAACCAATGAAAATTATATAATCCAATATCAATAGAATTAAATTTTAAAAATATTTATGTATACATATTATGTAAAATATTACTAAAAGTGATTGATTAAAGTACACGATTTTCAAGTTTTATCGATATTTTTGTGTAATTGTGTTTGTGTATATTATGATACGATTAAAGTATTTATGCTGATTTATGTGACCATAATATACATGTATTATGTAACCATATTTTGACATTTTGTAAACATTGAACTTTCATAAAAAATCTAAAATGTTATAAATTATGGTTATCGATAAAATTATAAACGACATAAATGTTAATAAAGTTAGACATTTCACGTGAAAATATGAACCACCCAAGAGAGTTGATTTTCACGAACAGCCGGCGGAATCGATAAATATTTATTTTTTATTATTTTTATTATTTTTTTCGAAACCGTCACTTTCCGCGGAATCGATAAAATACCAGCTACATGTACAGCGATGCCATCTCGTTATTGATTTGGGTTACGGAACAACATTAAAATAAACTCGCTGAGTGTAAAACGTATAACTCGAAAGAATGTAAAACATTACGTATATTTTTTTTTATTATCAAACAAATATCACATAAATGCGTTGCCGTGTTTGTGCGTTCGTCCGAATACAGTTCCGCAGTCGTGAAATTAATCATCACTTCAAACCAAACCACTATCCAAGTTGAATGTGTGAAAGCATTCATTTAATATGTACATATTTATACGCATATTATCATAATGCTAACGGAAATGAGATGGCTTTGATGTTTTTCGTGTCATCGGCTGTATTGCGTTCCATATTGTGTAATACAGGTAATGCGAAATTGAAATCGGTGTGCATAGACACATCTCCTACTCGGTAGACTTGCGGGTGTCATCGAAAACGCAATAATATCCGGCTCCGATCGAAAATGAATAATTTTAAACGACACAGTACCGGGACACTATAATATTAGAAACGAGACCGGGAATACTAGTGCGACGAGAAAAATTAAATTAATCGATTACCGCGGAAACCTGCTGCAGCAGCTATTGTTCGTCCGACCAGTGTAAGTGTTTCGAAAGTTCCTTATAAAAGGTTCACGTCTGTTTAGCTGAAAAGGTATTGAATCCTTTTCTGTGTCAGGTTTGAAAAAATTTTCCCAAACATTTTTCGTTTCTCGATGGTGCTAATATTTACTTCATGTAATTTGTCGTCACGGGCTCTAACGATGTCACCGAAAATGCTGAATGACTCAACGTTTTGTAAACATTTTTAATATTAACGTAAACACGGTTGATCTTACAGTTTGTTATACGAAAACCACTTGATTAAAAACATAATATTAATAACGAACTGCTCATATGTTGGGTTGCGGGTTGACATGGCATACTAAATGTATCGCATAAATGAATGATAACCATTGATGCAGCTGAATCAATTAACTAAATTTCTAACGAAAAATAAAATAAAATAAAATAATAATAAAATAGTGTTCTCTTAAATCTGAAAACGTACCTATTATATTCATTATATTTAAGAATAAAGAAACGGAAAAAATTCGTTCATATTTCTCAGAAAAAATTAACGATAAGTTCTTTCGTAGAGAAAAAGAGCAGCGTTTCCGTTAAGTTCTTGAAAATTGAACAAAATTAAAGAAAAGAGTTCCTTTGAACGCGTTCCTGCCAAGCACTGCCTCCTGCGTTAGCGTGTTTTCTCACACGTGAATGTAAATTCGGTATTCACGTATTGGTACCGAAGGCGTGTGTTGTCTGACACAGTCGATTAATGTTCAGTAACGTCACAGAAAGGTTAGACGATGAGAGACAAAATTACCTACCCACGGACCATGCTATTGCGTCACCGCTGTCACAGACTTCATAAAACTCGAAACTGCCACACAACCTCGCTGGATTACGACCAAAAATTACTTTAAACGTAAAACTGACTCTTAAGGTTTTTACATTTACCCCGAAAATGTACCTGTACGAGATTTTAATCGGAAAATACTTTGAACACGTTAAGTCGCTAACGTGAAATATACAGTGTGTTTCCTTTTAAAGGTAACACTAAATAAATCCTGTCCAGTGACATCGGATTAATATGCGGTTTTCAGGAGGGGATAGGGAATACATAAATACACATTTTTTAATGATTTTTACATTTTTAGATCTTTCCGTGTGCGCATGCGCAATACAACTTGCATTTTTTTAAATAGCAACAGGTGTTTTGAATACCAAATTCGGATAGACCGAATTTTTTTAAGTCGATTTGGTCCTTTTTACCATAACTGTAAAATCAAATCTGACTAAATGGCAACCAGTCAAAGTTTCGATTAAAATTATTAAATTTTTCACCAATCATACTAGAATTTTATAAATTATCATGAAATTTTATTTATTATTATTTATAAACGGAGTAAAGTAAAAAAATTAATAATAATCCCAATGCAATTACGGCGTATTAAAATACCTTGTGCCGTATTATTTATTTTTTAATAAACTGATATTATATTACACAGGCACAATATAATATATTATGCAAGATGATTATAAGCAATGTTCACCAATTGTTATTGAAAGTGAATTACCCATGAAAACCAATTTAGGCCATATACAGACCCGAAAATCGTTAAATGCAGTTATCGTAGTATTTCTTAAATCATTGTCAAGAATTAGAAGGATAAAAAAAGAGTAAAAGGTATCGAAATTATTAATTTGTCAACTATTCATTGTTTTTTTTTCCAATTCGATTCTATGGCCAAACATGGTATTTCCATTAAGTAGATTTAAAATATTAATTTGAAAAAGCGAAAAGATTTCATAACTAAAATAAACTTTCACATTTACGAGATTTAATCGCAATAATAACGGTTTCACGGGTGAATTATACCTAAATCGAAATTAGTTTTTTTTTTTCTTTTATGTTGGTAAGATAAAATCTACATTTTATTTCATAATACTAACACATAGATACGATATTTAAAAACGATAAATAAAATTATGTACGTAACATAAATTTGTATTACTAGACACATGACAATATCAATGTACGTAATCTGTGGTTTTTGCACATTCGCGACTAGTCGGTTTCATAAACAAAGGGTGTTTACCTTTATAAAACATTCAATCACTGTTTTCCACTAAAACCTTTACAACCGATACTGCGATCGGACATTAGGACCTACCTCTCAGAATAAGGCATGAGAAATACAATTTTGAATCGTTCATCTTTATATTGCTATTTCTACACATACACATGTATACATGGTTCATGTAGAACAACTAATCTGTCAATATTCAGTGCGTAACAGTACACTGCGACGTTACGTTGCGCTACTGAAACGAAATTTTATATTAAATGGATAACGGGATGCTATGCGGAAGGTTGAGTGCCTTCTTGACTTACTCGTTTAATATAGTAGTTCGTCGTTTACCGTCGTAGTGTTTTCAGTTTAAATTAATTAAAATACGAATTGCTTCGCGTTACGGGTAAAGGAACGCTGTAGAATTAATTTTCTCAAGACGAAATAAAAAAAAAATATTATTTTAAAATTTTTTCCGCATAGGAATTTATTCGAAATTTACCGGCAGTGATTATCCGATTCTCGTGGTCGTACATAAAGTTTGACGGAACAATAATTCAGATAACTCGGGAAATTATAATACGGGGTAGACGGACAATAAACCGAATCAAACTAATCTAGAATTTGTTCACCGTATCCATATGCTAGTCGATATAGGTAACTGTGGGCCAAGTAGAACAAACCGACAATTTTTTTTTTCAAATTAATATATAGCCAACATAATAGCACTAACACATACAGCGTAGATATATTTAATCAATAATTAGTAACTACTCGATAAAAAATTTATTATTTGGTAAATGTTCAATATTCATTTGTTACACATTTTTAAACATTGAATTATGTATCATAATATTATTATAATAATGAACTTATACAATTTTAAATTTTCATTAATTTTCAAATATTTTTTTTCTTATCAGTAAATAAGATATTATATTAATATAATATAAATATTATTTTATAATATTATGTAACCGATGAGATGATATCGAACGATTACTATCGACGGTAAGATATAAGCGATTTAGCAAATCTTACACGTCTTATAAGATAATATTATGCAATAGGATTACGTTTGTAGTTAGTTTTAAAGAACATTGAACGTTTTTGACGAGTTTATTAATATAAGGAATAAAGGATGATATTGCGATGGTCAAAAATAAATTATTTATCAATGGTGTTATCGTGTTATAAAATTAACGATGTCAATATATGTTTTAGAATGCGAAAAAGGTGTTCACAAAAAAGAAAGTCGTTATTCCGACTGTAACTTTTTCGTGCATTTCTTTCATTCGTCTTGTTCTATTCAATTACAATTACCCATGAAGTTCTCAAATATCACATCGAAAAATGCTATAGATTTCTAATGAAAAAAAAATAGTGTACAAAATTCCCATGTCGAGTGGACGCAAATAATATCCAACGCAATACTGTTTGCGAAAACAGTCATTGCAGCTTATCAAATAGAAACATTTCTCGGGATTTTAATCATTTTTTTTTAATCATTATATTATAGTGTTATGTTTCTGTGCAACGCGTACCGGTAATAATAATAATAATAATAATAATTTATCGTGGTGGATCTAGATATTTGATATTACTAAAAATAATAATTTATAAAATATAGGTAGAAACTAAAAGCTTATTATTGTGACATAATAATAATATCTACGTATTTTTTTTTTTAAAATAAGTGAGGTCGCCATCGAAAACAAAACGATATTAGTGGACGGCATAAAATGAGGTAAGAGAAATAAAACTTATTTCCGTGTTCTTCCGTTGTAGTTGTCTGTACACGTACTGTAATGTATTGTACATCGGAAGTATTCGTAACTACGGCAGCACCAACATACCCTTGTTCAATCATGTAATTGTAATTTATTCCAATCAAATCAAGCGAAGCTAATAGAATGCTAACAAGGCCTTTTCCCGTAAAATCAGTTAACGGAACAAACAGTAGAAAAACTTCATTAATTTGACCATTATTTAAAAAAACCTCGCACACAAAGAAAATTTTTGATACCAGAAATATTCAATGTTTCATCTGCTAATATTGAAAAACATTTTGTTTCGTTCATTTTACAGACTATATTTGTTTTAAAATATTTTCCTCACATGATGAAATAATTACAAAATCAATACATTTCTAATTGCGTTTTTAATAAAACCACTATTAACATGAAATTTCAATAATGAACAAAAATTTCCATAATTTTCATTAGGCTCCGTTAAATTCAAAGGGGCCACTATCTCTACGACCTCTGAAAGGAAGATTTTGTCTGCTACAAAAATTTATTGTTTCAATTATTGGGGCTATAATTATTATAACTATAACTATAGTATAATAACAATAATTAGGGTACATATTGTATTTGTTTTCAAATATTTTATACGTAGATGTACTAATTTTATTGGTATCGTCCTATTTCGTCGAATGCCACTTTATCGACAAAAAAAACCAAATCCAATTTTGCCGAAAAATTATAGGTTTTTACACATCAGAGCTTTTTTTTTTTTTATATAATTGTCAATAAAATCGTATTCGTTATGTCAAAAAGCCTGAAAAATTAATACTTGGCTTCTAATATAGTGCGACAATGGTAGTTGAAAAATATTAAAAACATATTTACGATTTTTAAAGTTCGAATTTTGATTAAATCTATTAATTATTACTAAATACATTAATATAAGAGTATATAATATATTAAAATTAAATATATTATTTGATAAAATTTATTATTTTTTTCCAACATCATGTCTTATACATAGTTAAAATTATATTTTACTATGGCCCAATTCATTTAATCAGTACGCTCTTTTAAGTGCACGGGTTGTATCGTGAAATTTTTAATGGAAAATGCTCGAAAATAAAATTGATAAATTTCAACAAAAGAAAATCTTATTTTATAATAATTTTACTTTTTTTTTTTTAAACATTTTTTTTTAATTTAAAAAAAAAAAGTTTGTAACAAGTTGAATAACTTCGCGGATCACATGTGGCCAGCGGACCGCGAGTTAGGTACCATTGCAGTGCATTGGTCTACGGTGCGTTCGAGTCGACCCTGATCCGGAAATGAGCGGACCGACATACACCACCTTTGCGAGGAGGTGTTTTGCGTTCGAAGAGAAACGTTTTCGTCGTATATTGTTCACGACGAAAATTTTATAAGATTTTTGCGTTTACCGTTATTCGAGTTCGTTACGTTGCGTAGCTTTTAGGCTTCCCGTCATCAGTACGATGTCTTCCCCCGCGAACATCCTAACGGCTTTGCTCGCGATCGAACGTACGTTAACGTAATGATATGTGCATCGCGAGTAAGATTTAACAATGCGAATTCACTCATTGTAAATATTGAATACATGATCGCGCTAGCCAGATTATTTTCGTGTGACGTTCAGCGGTGTTCGTTTAAAGGCGTGTTTCTTCCGGACGCGGTGACAATGTCTCGCAGGGATGACGCGATGCACGTTTTGAGTCTTGTACGGAAATTTAGCGACAGTCAAAATGTCCAAAACACTAACGTGGTATTGTAACTCTTTTGGACGTCAAACCAGATAGTCGTGAAACAAAATGGGCAGTGTTGAGCATAAATAGTAATTAAAACATTCGTAAACGCAAAACGAATGTCAATGTATACGTTATAGGTGTAGTTCACCAAAACTAATTGTAATGGGTTTTAGAAACGAGTGAAAACCAACTAGGTCTTAACGGAAACAGATGCCATCCTTTTAACGTATGTTCGAATGAAATACGAGTTAAATAAATAATGCAACAAGTCAAATCGTAGAAATCCGTATCTGGAGAAATGTAAACGAAATGATTGTTTTACGGTGTATACGAGAACACTCATAGCCCACCGTGCAATATTTTGTTATATTTACTTGTATGGGATGTTTCAAGCAACATTGTAACATTGCCTTTTTTGGTGCAATCATGTTGAAACGTTTATGCATACGCTAATGACCAAAATAGACGACCCAGCATTAGAGTAATTTTCAACGCATATGTAACGTATTTTGAACCATTAATGTAACGTCGCAATAACATAGCATTGATGTTTTGAAAAACCTCCCAGGAACATTTCAGTGACATAACTATGATGTTGATTAAAATCGAAATAATTATATTGTAAAATAAAGCAAAAATTACTAACTTTCTTATCACCTATAGAGATAATCGAACTTCATACATAGCCCTACCTACAACCTATTGAGTCTCAATCCTACCGAGTTCGCCTAACCTATCCTATTATATAAATTGAACAAGAACATCGTGTTTAGCTATTATATTTGCCTCAATTAGTCGTACATTTATATGTAAATATTCTAAACTTCTTATTCAGGTCTTATAAAATAACTACTTTGTAAATTATAAATTCTCATTGCTTAGTTAAAATATTCGACGAACAAATTACATAAGGTAGGTATGTAATCTATTTTATAAAGAAAATAGTGATTGAGATCATAAGACTCAATTAAAAGGCAATACATATTTTCATAAATAACATACACTTTTCAAACTTATACCTACTTATTTAATTTTCAACGATAACTAAACAATACCTTTAGATAGTAACGTACATAATGTGAATTATATAATAATTACACTGTAGAGTGTAGATAGATTTTTCTTAATAAAAACATATAATATATTTTAGTTTATTTATTCACATAATTTTCAAAAATAAAATTAATTTAAGTAATTATACATTAATATTATAATTGAACGATGAAAGTATAGAAAATTCACCAAGTAAGAATTCAGGCGATTCACGATCACGTACAGGCACACAGAACAATTAATAACAATGTTAAAACTTAAAAGATGTAAATACGTATAACGAATCACTAATCATAATTCATATGAGCTGGTAAGTGATACGTACAGGCTAAATGATGTGCATGTATTTATAAACACAATGGCTGGCCGGGTTCGCGGACAATTCACCGTGTGATAATTCACCGCGCGACTATTCACCGCACATAATTCACCGCGTTTACAATTCACCGTGGTTACAATTAATCGCGGTAACAATTAATCGCGCGAAATTATTTATAAAATAATTAATATAGGACTCGTAAAAAATAAGATTACATATATAAAAATTATAGAAATATTATAAAAATTTATTAAAAAAAATTAAATTATAACATATATAAAAATTATAGAATTATTATAAAAATGTATGAAAAAAAACTACATTAAACATTTAGCTGAAAATTATGGGCTATGCCTCTTAAATAATCTTCTATTAATATATTTCTATAACTATCACATACTGTTTTTAATCTTGCAGCGAAGTCCTTATATTTTTTTTTCACTACTGTAGAATTACCTAATAAACATTGTTCAATTTGAATTTTATTTAATGTTTCTTCATTTTTGAACGCCTCAATACACTTCCAAATATTTGGATGAATCACATTTAATGTTGATGAAAAACTATTATGCCATCCTTCGACAGAATTGTTAGTTCTCGGAATATTTTCTTTTAAGTAAGCATGACAGTTCCATAGGCTGATTGGAAATAAGGCTGGTTTTCTTCTATTTCTGCGGTCTACTCGACCTATCCACGTGTCTTCAAAATAATTTGTCAATGGAGTTAAAAGCTCTTCATGTGTTGTATAATAATTAGTGTCCATCAAATCGTTGAAAGCCTGTTCAACATCATCTACTGGTACAAAACTAAGAGCGGTCATCATTCTTATTTGAAGAGCAAATTCTGAATCTTCAATATATTGTTGTTGAAGTCCAGTTTGCTGAACATGTCTCCAAACAGACTGGGTAAAATGAAAAAAACAACCTCGAATTTTCGTATCTGGAAAATGTTTTGAGATGGAATTCATGGTAGCTTTCTCGAAATCAACCATTATTGTTTCCGGGCTTAGTCCAGTTTTTATTGATTTCAATGCTTCAAATAAACGACAGTAAGTAGATTCCATTTTATTAGGCAATAATGCAAAAACTGACGGGAATACATTACTGTATTGGATACCATGGATCTGTAAAAAATCATAATATACACATTTATTAAATTTCTATATATTTCTATATGAATATATTTTTACAAAATCTAACTTTTGTTACATATAATAATAATTGTATGTATTTGTTGCGTATCGCCAAGAAGACGGAATTATTATTATGTTATCATTATATTGTTATTATCTTTATCAAGTAAAAACAGGTTAAATACATTATTATGACAAGTGATAGATGCTATACGTATAGGTATAATATTATACTAATACTTCACGTTTATTGCACGAAATTGCAATTGTTCGGGACGACTAATCTTTATAATGTAAAGATTTACGATTCGTGATTTACGATAAGAATTTTTGGTTTGTTAACCTTTTATTTGAATATAAGTTTAAACTACCTAACTTTAGTTTAATAAAAATGTTACCGTATATATTTGTGTAAACAGTGAAGGTGATGTCGAAAATGCTCCATCTGCATACCAATGCTTACAGTTTTTCATAAGACGTAAATTTCTTTCGGTCGAAAATAAAAGTATTCGGTCTTCTCCTGGGCCACTATCATGCAACAAAAATGGATGTTCATCGTTTGTTAACCGATACTTTTGGGGTATCACTAAATCACTAAGTGATTTTGGGTTAAGTGGTATAGTCTCTTCCTCATTTCTTATCCTCCGAATCGTCCGTTTAATTGAAGTTAATTTTGGTAGATGCGCTGCTGCTGAACTTGTCAACTACAGAATTTATAATAGTATAACAGTTACAGTATAGAACATTTTAATTGTTCGTTTAAATTATATTTTGAATAAGTGAACTTACTGATGTCGAAATTAAGCCTATAACTGCACGTGGTCTCAAGTCGGGTCGTTCGATTGCTTTTTCTTTTAATTTATTCATTGCTATATTCACCTCAATTTTTCCAGAGTCCGGAACATGATTGTGAATTTGTTCTTTTATTATTTCATCATTTCTTACATGTAAACGTCCCTTGCATTTCATTTTTTGATAATTTTCACACTTCCATATTGATTTATTTAACCCTGATTTTTCGTATACATAAATGTACCCTTTAAAAGTCAATTTATCTCTACCCCGTTCACTTTTAATATATAATATATTCATAATCAACAATTAATTAATAAAAACTAACGACGTATTACGTATACTTACGTTCCGGACACGATTGAAACAAAATGTACAAAACGGCCAATAGATATAACACAATTATAATTTAAGTATGACATGTTTTCTGTATATTTTTAAATTTAGCTTTTAGGTTTGGTAACGTCAAACCCGAAGATATTTAGAGCAAAAACGAGTTTTACGTGAACACGTCTTATTAGATTTACAATCACTCAAGAGACTATGTCTACGTATATAATATGAACGTGTATATTATGTTACGATAAATTTTAGCCGCGATGAATTGTACCGCGGTGAATTGTACACCCGGTGAATTGTATTGCGATGAATAGTCACGCGGTGAATTGTCCCGCGGTGAATTAAATGCGGTGAATTGTCCGGCTACCGGCTGGCCGTAAGGGGTGGGACGCGGTTTATTAGCAATATGGGTAATCCCGATTCCCGATTGTTTTCAGATATTATTTTTAGTATATTTTATATTTTACAAAAACAAATAGTTGTAGATTATACAATGCCAACTATTAAATTATAAGAAACATCAAGGTAACGTTACAGAAACTTGTTTCTAGAACGTTGTAAATTGCAGGTACATTTGATGTTGATGGAACAAACCCTAAAATAGTGTTATAATTATACAACCCTGCAATGTTTTGTAACTTTAAATGCACAGTGGGAGGTAAGTGTGGCCAGTAACGAAGTAACGAAGTAACAGTTCGAAAAAGTTAAATAAAAAATATGATTCAAAAATGTATAAAAATGCATACCAGAGAAAAAACCTCATTCGTGCAAGATTTGTACCTAAAGAAATGTTTAATATTTTCTACTTCGATATTATACACAAACACAAGTACTTACGCTTGGTAACGAACACATATTGTTAATTTATACCTGAATTCACTTTGTAAACATCGCATTAACCTTTAATCATTTCGATATTAATAATATTTCTATATAAAACTCAAAACATATATCGCAATATTCCCGTGAGACTTTTTCATGGAAACATCTCAGAACGTCATATTGAAATAATCACTAGCGAGACTACGTATTCAATATTTATGATGTATAAATTTGCATTGTTAAACTTTACTTTTGATCGGTCTTGTCTACTTAGAAATATAATCGTTATCTATTATTATATCTGTTTATTTATCAAGATATTTTTTCATTAATCATAATTTAAAACATTGATAATATTATAAATTAATTATTTATTATTAATTATATTATGAGTATAGTAAAAATATTATTCACACGTAAAGTTCCTTGTACTAAGGATTTCAATAGCTTCGAAACCCTTACCGCGCAATCATTGCATGTTAATCCAGATAATATTTAAAGTTAATGCATATTGTAATGTAAAATCATTGTTTTTACCTTTTTTTTTATCTAGATAAATTATGATTTTCTTTTATCTTTTATAAAGATAATTTTAGTTGAACTTATTTTTTTATCTTTACATTTATGGATTTTTTTTTATCTAGATAAAAAAGTATTTATCTGTGCGCAACACTGCTCGTTAAGCACAGTGAAATATTTTTATATAATATTTTACGCAGAAGCTTGCAGGTATTCACAGAAGTGGAGTGGGAACCAAATTCAGGCTAGGATATAACAATTTATACACTGCGCTCACCACTCACTAATTAAATGGAAAACGATTTCTCTCTGCATACGAATTCGGTATTGGATTAAAATTCAAATATTTTGTTTTATTAATAATAATATTACTCTTTTTAGAAGTAATAAAGTATTTCGATCACTATTTCGCTATTCCATTTAACTTCTAATGCCCTATGTATATTTTCTTGATTTCTATCGAATTGTCAAAATGGAATATTCATATTTATTTTTTCAATTAAGTTTAGTATTTTTTCTATTTACTAGTAAACTGTCAAAGGAGTAATCAAAACAAATACGAACAATATAGTTGACATATTGATATTGTGGTTTCTAATATTATTCGATAAGTAGAGCCGGACTGGGTCAGATATTTCTACAGGGAAAAGAAAAAAAGCAATCCATTTAGGTAGATATGCCAAAGGTATAAAAACAACCCTTAAAAAACGTATGTTTTCATATAAAACTATTGTATATTAATTTAAAATTTGAACACTTAATATTATTATTAAAAATTAAAGACCGTTTACTTAATTCCAGACAGTAAATTTAATGAAATTGCATTAGAAAATGTGATTATGTCTGTTGACACAATGAGTCTAATCCGATAAAAATAAAAAAAAGACTTTCCGACGAGTACATAGCGTCCCCGTTCCCGTCTGTCCGGTACGGCCCTGTCGATAATCGTTCCGTTTTATGTATCGAATCTTATAAGATCAACTACGTCCGTAAACGGTTTATAGGGTTCGCGTGGGATCATCGTGTTGGAACGCGCGAAAAAACGCAGCCGACAAGTTCCTAACCGGTCGTCCTATTCGATTTCATCGTTTCGGCAAACGGCGAAATCGCACGCACAAGTCGACCGCACTCGAACCGTAGAGACAATCGGGCGGTACGCGGTTTTCGTCCGATAAAAACGGAGGAAATCGTTTTGGAACGAGATCGGCGCGCCGGTACGTTGTTTTCGTTGTAACGATATCAGAATGAGGGGAGGGTAGACTTTGTAGTCGACTGCCTGCACGACGGGACGCGGTGTTCGGCCGCTGAGATCGAAATCGACTTCGCCTACGGCGGCGAGAAAATGATAAATTCGCGCGCGTTCCTCTGCACACGCACGCCGGCACACGTCGGGGCGTATTGATTTACCGCCTCCGTTTCGCAGAGTTTACTCGAGAATTCACTCGAAGCGAACATCATTCATCATTAGACGGCTTCGAGGGTTTTTAAAAACCGTTTTCGCCGCGATCGATATTTTAGTGCCGCGATTGCGTTTTTTTCGTTCGCCAACCGTCCCGGGGGTGTCCGCGTGTTCCGCACGATATCGCGTTCAACACTTTTCCCGACGACCTGACGTCGCGCACGCGTGTTGCTAAAAAAATAGTGAACATTGCTTTATGCGCGCGCGCGCGCGAGAGAGAGATGAGATAACGTAGTAGTTGGTGCGCGTCGGAAAATTAATTTTATGTTAGAAAATGTTTCTCCCGATTAATAACTCTCTACGAGATGAAATTTTCCAACGCTAAACCAATATTCCGCGCGCACGCGCGTAGAGTGATTCGGATTTAATTATAACCAATTGCATTTCGGTTAGTGCTCTATGGAAAAAGAAAACCGCCATAAAACCGTTACATACATTATTACGTCACTCCGAAGGAATTGTAAAACGTTACGGGGCGAACAAAGGATTATTATTATGCGACATCATTACGAAAATCCAGTTTTGATTACATTTGAAAATAAAAATAATACTAAAATAAAATAAAAAACTAAATATTAATACTGAGTTTCGGTATTTTTCAATTTTTTTTTTTTTTTTTGTTTCGTTCTTATTTTATTTTATTTTAATTATTTTTTTACGCCCAACGAATTTAATCCCATGGTAAATTACGGAGTAAACATTCTGCGACGATGGTTTTATTATATTCATTAAAATAATAAGACGATACGTGTGTATTCGTTTCACAATAAAAATAATAATAATAATAATACTAATAGTCATTTACGATTGTAACTTACTAGCACCCACCTCCCTCTGCGCAATAACACGTTGCAATAAGAATTTTTCCTTGTTCTCGTAATTTATGAGAGTACATGCATTTTATTCGGCATTAGATTTACATAATGTGCTACGTTATTTGAAAATAACATGCCGGTCGTTGATCTTATCGAGTGAGTTAATTCCTTTGAATAATTAATTTAATTTTTATTTTTTTCATTCAACTTCCAAAGAAATATTCATCAAATGAAAATTTCGACTACCTAGGCGTGGTAATGTGAGGGAAGGGAGCGTCCTTTGACGTTATTCTTTTACAAGAATTATTTATATTTGTTTTCATATCGTAAATAATTTTGTATGCAGAAAATCGTGAGGAAACTATTTGTTGAATGGCGATATGATTTTTTTTTTGTGCTGGTACCAATATGTTTTTTTTTTTTTTTACTATAACAGCCATATATTCATCATATATTTACACCAATAAACAAATTATTTTCAACAATTTTAAATTTGAATATTTTAGTTTTCCAAAATGTAAATAATTTATATGTTTTGCAAGGAAGAATTAAACAGAAATAAACGAAAATATAATTTACATCAAACAAGTAGATCAAATAAATGAAACCGGTGAATAGGGTATCATTGAAAAAGAATCAAAAGAACCGTATTTGAGTGAATATTCGGTTATTATTTCAACGAATATATTTTACCGCGCAAACAAAATACAAATTATGTTTCAATTTATCAGTTGCTTCGTAATATTTGTATTAATAAAAACACTAACATTTCATGCACAATTTACGAAAAACGTTGAATATGATTTTACTTTTTATATTTTCCTCGGTAACGGTGAAGTAGAAATATATTCAAACCCACCAGGAAGATGTCTTGTGGAATCAAATTTTCAATTTAAACTGTATTTATATTGAAGCGTCAACAAAAAAAAAACATTTTTCATCCGCATTAATGGCGGTATAATATGCATTTCAGTGATATATTTGCACTGAACGTTTTAAAAAACTAGGCATTTAAGTCCAGTGTTGTGCTTAGATAAAAAAAATTATCTTGATATAGATAAGATACCTGAATTTAAAGTTATCTAGATATAGATATATAAAATCATTTTTCTCTAGATATAGGTAGATAAAATAATTTATTCTAGATATTTATAAAAGGCATTACCTCAAAATTTGAATGTATAATAATAATTGAAAATTAAAATAAATTTGTATTTTTATTACAATATTCACATAATTATTTCTATATTTTAGTATTTATAAACCATCTACCATGTAGCTGCAATAAAAAAAAATAACCAATTTAGAACTATGATGCGTTATCTCTGATTCTAATATTCTTGTAAAGGGTATTTCAGCGTTCGTAATATCACAGAATAATAGTAATATAGGCATGAAACTTCTCCGTATGAGAAATGTTATAAAATTATAAATAATTCCCACCTACTTACATATTATGTAGGTACTATATAGCTATAATAAATTGTCATTGTTTATAATTAATAATAATGATAATAAAATAATGCTATGTAAAACTATTTTAGGACCAATTTTTGCAAGTAAATATACAAATGGGATTTCTTATTTAGCTATTTATTTTATATTGAATGATAAAATTTTAGAATAATTATTTCTAAACATTAGTTACGGATTTTGTGAATTATCTAGATAAATTGATCTAGATGGCTATGATTTTTATCTAGATGAAAATTAGATGTCAATTTTATTTTTTATTTAAATAAAATAAAGATATAAAGTTTTTATCTAGATAACATATCTAGATAAATTTAAATAAATCACAACACTGTTTAAGTCGATATTTATTTAGCCGATAGCAACATATGATATTTCCCTCATCGTTTTGCAATATTTCATACAGAGAACTGATTCTGGATTTCTGGATCCCAAAAACCCTTAAAATATTGGGAACCGGAACCTAATCAGAACCGAATTTTTATGTATTCAAATAACCGGAACCGAACCGACGGTATACGGTAACGTTCCTTTTAATAAAATCATTAAATAATATTATTATATTAAAGTGTACTAGGTTTTTTTTTTGAAAGAGTCGTCTATTCAATGCAAATTATATTCATGGACCGCCTTAGCATAGAGGTTGAGAAAGACTAGTCTAGTACGTGTTGTATGAATAGCGAATCGCTCTGTCCCCGTAAGTTGATATAAGTAATTATTTTTGACTGAATTCTGGTGTTCGTTTTCCCGAAGACGAACGAAAGCAGATAGGTTATAAAGGTTTGTTTCCTTTTTTTTTATTATTATTTTATTTTGTTACTTAAAGAGATACATACCACAAATGTATTTGTCTTGAGGTTAGAAAGTTAAAAGAGGAATAAAGAAAGAAAAAGTACACAATCGTATAAATACGTTTTTCAAATACTGTTTAGTAATATATTACTTCTCCGGATGATTCATAAAATACGCTGTATTATGTATTATTTATTTGTAGTCACAAACAGGAAATACATTTTACCAATCAGATGTAATTACTGATTTCGTTCGTAATACCCTAATCAAAACTTTTACAATTAACTCAAGTCTTGAACTGTTGTTAGTATTTTTAATCAATCTGAATGGAGGAGTATGTTGCGAAAATTTATAGTTAAGTCTAAATGTATGAAAAAAAAAATATGGAACAATTTAGTAACACTTTGCTCCGATAACTTCATCGTTGATCGTACTGTTTACACAATTTTAACTATTCAATTTTGAATTTAATATTCATCATAATCTGCATTTGTTCAAGACTAAGTTGTTTTTGAAACGGTCTACAAACGTTAAAAATATTAAAACGCATAATTATTAATATATGGTATAGTTTTCAATTATTTTCTATCATATACCTTATTAAAAAATACAGACCAAATATTCAATCAATATTAATTTTATATCAAGCAATACATCGATTGTAATGGATATAAGTTATTGTGTACATTATTTTAAGGGCACCGTTCAATATTCCACTTAAAAAGAATTTTTATTTATTTTATAACACAAGTTTCATTTAAAAAATATACAACAGATTATTATTAAGAATGTTAATTGCCTTTTTACATAAAAAAAAAAATAACCTAAACAATATTATTCTTTCTATTCCAATTAAAATTATTTTAATTAATTTTGTTCAATTGTTGTTGTTAGTATAAGAATATAATAATTAAGAAAATTCAATTTTCTTTTAAAAAGTTTAGTTTTATATTAATATTATGGTATAAATATTAACTTCATTTTAACTTAATAATTATATATATATATATATACACACATTTTATTTCAACTTTATTAAAGTATTGTTTATTGTAGTTTAGTGTTAACTGTTTCGTGTAAAAAACTACAAGTACTCTAAACTATATTGAAAACTATGTAGTAAATATTAGTTTATGTAAACGGACAAAAACTATAACAGTTACGACATAACTCATTGAGTTAAGAACTTTTTAAATTTTTCGTCTGAGCATAATATAGTTGTGTGAGGATTTTTATTCTTCATTATCTCCCTTCTAAAAACCGAGCAAACATTAAATCTGATTTAGAAACTAATTACAAAGCCGACAAATAGAGTTTATAATCATTTTCAAATTCAACAAATTTAAGTTATAATATTTATTTAAATATTTTAAAGAATCAAATTATACATGTTTTACATGTTCGTAATCGAAGTAGATAGATTGATTTCTCAAAATTAATACTTTTTTTCACAAACTATTATGTTTACATATTGACTATAGTCAAGACTTATTGATTATATGTATCGTGAAATTTAATAAACAGTACAATAATGGAAAATCGTAATACTACTATAAATTCAAAATAAAACACGAAACCATTTGTCGGACGAGTGAAATCGATAATTCTAATATGTGTTTTAATATTTAAGTCAATAATTGTCATGTATGTTAATGTTATATCTAATAGAACTTTTTATACTGATGTCGTAACCCAAACTGGAAATGCGATTTAATTATTCAAGGGAGCGTATACATATACTATGTATTATTTTTATTTTTTAACAGAAATTAAGACAACAATATTACAGTCATATCTACTTATAAAGATTTATTAGCACAAAAATAATCATAAAGTATATACGCATATTTTATCATATATGGATAATAAAAATAAAAAAAATTATTTTATGAAAATTGATTTATTATACAAATTGTTCATACACATTACAAATTTGTTATTACTTTTCAAATTATATTATATATTTATGAATAACAATATAGAATTACACGTTATTATTATTAATTACTAATCTATTGCTGCATTAACTTAATTATGTTGGCAATTTCTTTGGTCACGTCGTTGGCTTTTCCATTTTTTTCCTCGTTGGTATTTAAAGTACATTTGGAAATATCTTATTCGCTCTGTTCTCTGGAGATTCAATGCGGCTGTGTCGTCAACCTCGATGAAATGTTGAAAATTGTCTTTGTAAATGCGCTTGGCGTCCAGATTATTGTCACCGACCGTTTATTTTTCTGTTTCGTCGTTTACCACAGCCTATCCCAGCATGGCGGATACAGTAACCGTTCCTCGTTGTAGTTGTTGAAACGTCATTCCGCGCATCTGAGACCATCGCGCTTAAATCACGTTCAATACTTAAAATCTTTTTATCCGTTCCTCTCGATTTATAAAATCGAAAACCCTTTATTTATGTAATTGAATTTCACTCGCGGTGACTGGCGGCAGTCGGACGATTAGGCCTATATATATAATAGGCAATAATTGCACCGGTTGAAACTTAATCATCATTTGTTGTTAAGGGCGAAATATAAAACCAATTTAAATTTCAAAATAACATCGTTATAACCGAATCGTTATTAACACAGCTGGGAATCGCTTTTTTTCAAAATATCGTTCATAGTAATAAGCGCATTCGGGCAATGCCCGTTTCCACCAAAAGTAGACCTTTCCCTTTTCCACCAAAAGTGTATCATTCCCTTTTCCACCAATATCCGTTTCCACCAAATGAGATATAGACCACGTTTTTACTAAAAAATTTGTATACTAAGCTTAAATTAAAAGCTATAGCACATAAATAACTTTATTTAACGGATATTGATAGAAAAGGGAAAGGTCTACTTTTGGTGGAAACGTATTACGCCTGTGGCACTGTATATAGGATGTTCATAGTAGATACTGCATTTTGCACAGTGGGTATAATTTTATCGTCACACTTAGTTTTCTTACTGATAATAGTATTTTATATTATATATTATAGTAAGTTTTTACCCACATCTTCATATCTACGTTGATAATATCTAATCTGATGGGGTACTGCAATTTGTTTGATTGTCGATAATTATATAGAATTGAATAGTGACCACCAATTAATGTGTGATGTGCGTTAACCAAGACAAGTTACAGTCATGTCAACGAAAATAATTGTTAGTAAACGTGACAAACCAAAAATTATAATTAATAACTTTAAATTTCACAAAACATACGAAGAAGTAAATAAAGTACGTTGGAGGTATATTAATAAATCATTTAAGGCAAAAGTATTCACAAAAAAAAAAATTTATTCTAAAATATTGAACATGGAGAATGAACACAATCACAAAGATTTAAATTAAAATACCATAAATCGGCAAATTTTTAATACTTCATGCAAAAGAAAAGCACTAGAAGACGTAAGTACACGACAAAAAAATAATTTTACAAGAATTAATACATAATGAGTGTGCTAAAAAATAACTGTAAATGACATCAATAGAATTAGGAAAAATATGTATCAAAACAGACTCAAAACCCTCCCAGAAAATCCAAAATCCATACAGAAGTACACCAAGCTTTGAATTCTATGAATATTGAAACAAAACAAAAAGAAAATTTCTTACTATTAAATAATGAAAATGAAAATATAATTATTTTTTCGTGTTGTGGCCACTATGTTTCACGTGAATTTTCACGAACTCCAGCACACTCCTTGTGCCGACCCTGGGTATAGGTTTAGGTACGCTGTTGCATGGTTGCTGCAATAAATTACTTTACGTACGCGCACAAAACTCGTTTTCGGTGTCCTTTTTTTTTTTATTTTATTTTCATACAGGCACTACGAACAGGTATATACTCGGTACGAAATCGTTCTGTTTTGTTCAGCAAGGCCGACAATATTACGATTATTACTGTCGTCGTTATTATTATCATTATTATTAGACGTCATGAATACATTACGGACGGTTTTGTTTGCGGTCGTCTCGTATTGCACTGCCGTGCGCGTATTGTTCCACGTCCGCATTATACGTGGACGCGGATTTCGACAAACTTCATAAAGGTATCGCGTGTACGGGGTATATAATACCCGATGGGATATTTACTGAGATAACGATGATGATTAAATTATGTTTGTTTATTTATTTTTATTTTTTTTTTTTACGACTCGCAATTTATTAATGTTTTAATAAGATTTTTTTTGTTTTGATAGTAACAGTTTCAAAAATAACTTTTTGTTTTACAGTCTTCGGCAGATTTAAAAGTTTCAACTTTTAGCTATCATTAAACTCATGGTTTTTAAAACTTTTTTTTTAGTTTACAGAATAAAACTGTTTTGATCGTATGATATTATCTCGCATTCTGATTAGTTTTTTTTCTACAAACAAAAACTCTGTTTTTCTATATCATAATACAATTCTTCACTACTTCAAAGACATTAAAAACGATGTAGTCAGTGGAAATAAAAATTAAAACGTCAACACGTTCAGATATATATATTCTATACGATTGCTTGGTACCTATCTTCAAAATATTCGTAAACAATAAAATAAAGAATTATTTTTTTAATTTGTATGTTGAAACGCAGTAATTATAAACTACAAAAATTATTGTAGCCATTATGTGAACATAAAGCATTAAAAAAAAAAATTACTTTAAATTATTTTGAAACGTAAAATTATTGTAACAGTGACCATGTAAAGTTTTCATGGTGCAAATCCAACGTAAAAAATTAGACAGAATAGCCCCATGATGATATCTTATTAAATAGTTTTTCCGTGAGGACAAGAACCTGGAAACAAAACGGCACTATGGAGCGGAGATTCATTATTAGACACGATGAACGGCGATCGTCGTGATGGGCCAGTCATTCAATATAATCAATATATCCAATGTAATTCAACGCACTTTTATTTATTATATACAAATGTAAATATACTTTTGTACGACGTGTTTCAGAAGTCCGTGGGTACTTCACTATCTTGGTGATTTAGTGTTTAATAGTTCATTGGTTTAGATTCTGAACTTTTAAAGTTTAATTATTTTTATTCAAAAATCGTTACGGAAATACCGATATGTAGTGTTTTCGAGTGTAGCAAACGGACATCGTTTTCCAAGTAGAAAAAAATCACTAAAAAGATTACCATTGCGGACAAATGTTTGCAAAAAAAAAAAAAATCATTCCATGAAAAAATTCAAGAACGTGAAACAAGCATTTTTAAAAACCGATTTTGAAGAATAATCCTGTAGATTTTTCACTTTCACACCAATTACAAGCTCCATTTCAATTCTTTTAAATCACCTTTATTTTTAATTTTTTTTTATTTTTAAATTTAAAAAAACAAAAAAGACAATCTATACACATAATTTGTACAATAAATCATTGTGATAACAATAATATATACCACATGAGTCACTTGATATGGGAAGTCATCCACTGGTAATTACTTATCTAGGTGTAGAAAAAGGTAATTGTATAATTGGGTGCGATTCCAGTTTCTTTTCAGTTTGCATGGAGGCTGGTCAGGTATAAAATTTGTGGACATTGTTTGAATTAAGAGGTTGATTTTCATTGGTTGTTTTACGTAGTAGAATTTATAAAGGCGTTTTGAAAGTACATTTACTGTTTCTAATTATAAATCGTTTGTAAAGCTTAATTTGTTACATATCAGGGTGCACCAATGATGGTACGAAGGGTTATATTTTGAAATGACTGAATATGGCGAATGTTTGAAGTTCTAGCTGGTCCCCAAATTTGAATTACATTAAATGAAATTTAAATTATAATTTTTGTTAAACCTATCTTCTTTGTCGTCAATAATATATGTATTTATATAGTCGTAAAAATATATAAATTACGTCGAACCGGATGAGATAGTGGGGGGACCCGTTGATTGGCCTCCGTGTTTTAAAACACGTAAACAATTTTTACTGTAATTACAGAATAGTGAACAGATTATCTATTTATAGCGGCGATTCACAATTCCGCATATACCTTTTCATTAAGGGGATTCCATACCGACCATTTTTAAGGAGTTGAGTATAGGCAATTTTTAGACATTTTGTAAATACGTGCGTGCGTGACGTGTATGTTTGTGTGTAGTAAATGATCATTAGTTGAGTGACTTCTCTGCACTGCAACCCATCTATCGTTCCACCGCGTCGCCGATTACCGACGTGCAGTGTGTCGCGTCTATTATTATTTTTATTATCTTTATCAATACGACTAATACGAGCGCTCTAATGACCATTTAAAACTGTGCCGGTATATTATCGTTATGATTTATTCCGCTTTTACGTATTGGTCATACTAATAATACAATAATACAAAGTTCCTCATTAGTTATTCTTATAGTGATTAAAAAAAAGTAAGAATACTAGGCACAATTTTTTTTAATAGCATTTGAAGTTCAAATATTGACAAAAATTCGTCAAAATCATGAATATTTGCAAATTATTTTATAATTAAAATTTATAAAAAATTTGTATACCGATAAGTAGCTAAGAGTTGAAAGTTTAATATAAGATTTTCCATAAGTTTGGCTTACAATAATTATAAAAGAATTTAAATTTAGGGTTATTCAGATCATTAAAACATAAACCATCTTTTCACCACCCACTGGGAAATATATTTTAGGATGACAATAAATCATCATCTCCGTTCAGAATCGTGATACCTATCATTGGTTTCAAATTTAATACATTAGTAGTGACCATACTATACAGCAAAGCTTTACTCACTTGACCACGCTTTTTTAATTTACTTTTGGAAAAAAGTAAAAAAAAATAGCTATTATGAAAATTTAACAAAAACAATATTAAATTTTTGAACAAAAAATTTGAAATTGGAATTTTTACCATGGTTTATTTTCTAAAAAACCTCATTCAAAAATATTGAGTTAGTGTCGAGATCCTCGGGGTCGTACAGGATTTTTGAGACATACTGTATAGCATAACACAAATTTGCTTCACTCAAAACTTAAAATAAATAATTCAATATAAATTAACTTACAAATCAACTAAGCCGTCGTTTGATATCTCCATTATTTTCTTTTGGAAATTTAATACATTGCCTTTCATTTTTTTTCGTTTCGACAAACACTTTTTTTTAAATTTTCCCATTTTTAAAAAATTGGAAAATTTTTGGATTCACAAAAACTAAGTGCTACTATAACTATATAACTACACAACTATATGCTACTATTATAGGTGCACTAAAAAATAAAGATCTGATAATCGACTTGATGGCTGACAATATCATCTAATATTATAATAACATAAAGTAAATGTAAATCATTATATTTGAGCGTGAATGCGCGAGCGCCATGTACACAATGTAATATAATAATATAGTCCGCGACGGCGGCAATAATTTTATCTTCGATCATTATTGCCTATCGGTAATAATCGGATTGTAGTATATTTTTATTTTTATATGAACATATTATATTTAGATTTCCGATAATTCATTAGCGATGTACGCGACGGCGGCGGCGAGCTAGATAAGCGTTGCGTACTCGCATGCACATGTCACATAAAGTCCAACAACGAATCTTTTTCACGACGAAATATTGTAAATCATAGACCTAAACGAATTCCAACATACCGACTTGAGTTTTGAGTTTTACTCCTATAATAATTTTGAAAACAAATTTTGTTTTGTTGTTCAATCAACTTTCGATCCTTCGAGCCACATTTTTAATTTATTATTCTTAAAAAGAAAAAACCTCACTTGAAATTTAGAAAAAAAATCTTATATTCTTAAAAATTTAAATGGATATAAATAGTTTTTAAATTCTTTTTTTATGATTCTGATTCGAAGGATTCAAAATAGATTTCATAATAAATTCAAATATGTTTTTAAAATTATTATAGGAGTAAAACTCAAGTTGGTACGTTGGAACGCGTATAGGTCTATTTTACTCTAATAAGCGATAATGTGGAATCCCCTTAAAATTAATGTAACCGTTTAACGAAAAAATCTCTTTTAGAATTTTTAATATTTTAAAAAACCAAAGATTATGTTGAAATTCCGATATTCCCATCGTCTTAAACACATAAAATCACACATTTTAATAATATTTTTATTTTAATAAATTTTCGAAAAAGGAAATTCGTCTGTTGGAAAAATGTTTGTGTGAAGCGAAGAACTTTTACACGTTCTGGATAAGCGATTACGATGAGTCGGTCCGTCATGCATCTTTTTTCCTTTTCTCATAAATAATCGAATAATGCGAGTTCTATAGAAACGTTAAACATTTACTATTTTTCTTGAACGTTTTTTCAAATGAAAAATACTTATTTTGACAGTGATATTGTACGCGATCATAAGCAAATAAGGTCATCTAACGATTACCCTGAAATCGAAAAACATATATAAATATACCTATAGATATAGATATATTTACACACTAAATCGATAAACATTTATGATACGTTTTTGGTCGACTATTACTTCAACTTTAATGACCCAATTAATTCGATAAAACACAAAGAATAAAATGGGGAACTAGGAATATAGTGAGGGCCATGGGTTATATTAAATTACATAGACTTACGCATAAAACAGTAAATCATAGTCAAGATTTTATCGATTCAAGTACAGTGTTGTCAAAAAAAAAAAAAAAAACACATTTTATAAATAATTTGAACTTCACGTATACTTCAAAGTCAGTTAATAAAATAGTGATGACGATTATTTCATCTACATGTTGACGATTTCCTTACAACCTTGTAACAATCATTTAAAGGAAAAATAGTAGTAAAATGTAAAAAAATAGACACGTTAATTGACGCGGACCCGTGCGGCAGCCGTTATCGAAACGTCTGTCGCCGACCGTGCCTATGTCTCTCTCATCAACTACCAGACCGCGGTACGCAACGCCGCCGCGACACCCCGTCCCCCAATGGTCAGGGGACGCGAACGGTCGCGACGACGCCCGCACGGAATACTATCCAACCGGTCCGGTCGGGTTGTTCTTAGAACACCGTGCTCTTGAACGGACCTAGTCATCGACACGTTCTCACGTTATTTTGTTACACTTTGTAATTTTCTCTCAACTTTGTTTTTCTTTGTCGAATAGTTTTTTTTTTTTTTGTTGTCCTCTTGACGTTTTGTTAAACTCGGTGCGTCCTGTGCCACCGCGCTTTTATTATTTCACCACTGAATGTTACTTCGTTAGTGTTTGTGCGAATAATACAAGGCCACCGGCCAATACCGCCTTCATCGTTGTTTTTTTTTTTTTTTTATTTCGATTCACCACCATCTACACCGAGTGTCGTGCCGTACATCGACGGACCACGACATAATTTAATACGATTTTCAAGATCATGTACTATTTAAAAACAAGTTTGGTAGATCGTTGGTACATGGTACATAATTACCTTATTTTATATGTTTTGCACTCCTTTAACCCAGTGAGTATTATTGAATAAAAAAATAGAAATCCTCTGAATTTTGATAACATCGTTTTGGGTATGTATCCACGGATCATCTAATGTATATTATATTCAGTTAAATTTAGTTTTTACATTATTTCTTTTTTCTGTGCTTACTGTTTAATACGAAATCTGCACGCACCACTGATAACTATAAAATAACTCTTAATTTTATGCGTGCATAATTACACGAGACATTTTTGTCAGTATTTAACAACGTACTATTACCACGTTTTACGCAGTCGCTCGACGAAGATGTCCATCATGCGAGTAGTCGTGATACTCACACTCTACTGATGTGTATGGTTGATTATGGTTTCCTCGAGAGGTTCAAGTTAAAGGGTTGATCATCGGTAGCTGTTGAAAATCGCGAACGTATGGTACGAAAAACAATGCGTACGTAAGTGATACCTTTTTTTCTTCCTTATTGGATCGGCAATACACCGGCTACCTGGAAATGCTTTTAAACCATGCTTTAGGTGACGGAAGTACGTAAGTAATACCTACCATTGGTGAGCACAACGATTATGCCGAAATGACGGAGATGAGACTTTGAACCAGTACTATTTATTATTGATTTTAAGATGTTATTTGTATCTATTGCGTACCGTTTAATCGCAATAAATTCTTATATCTTATGCATTTAAATTATGTTCGTAATTTCATAACTTCAGCTGTTGGTCTTAGATAGTTCGAATGTTTTACAGAATGGAATGTTGCAAACGAGAAGATCAAACGATTGAATCGGTATGTGCACGGTGGTCATTAATTTTGTAACCGAAATTAAAGTTGTAGCTGCATTTTTTTAATACTATAACTTGTTCATTTGAAGTAATGCTATATATTGTATTTGATTTTCATGTTTTATGAACAAATTACATTACCATAATTTAATATTAAAATATTATTCATTTGCTTCAAAATGTATTTTATTTCGTTCAAATTATAAATTTAATATTTCATTATTTACAGTTACGGCATTCTTTACAAGCAAAAGTATGACATATTGACAAACCTAAGCAGTAGCTTTTGAATTGTACGTAAGCTTTATTATTGAATATCGTCTATCAGTCCAATCACAAAATATTCTAATTATTTCGATGATAAGGAAAAATCAATTATTCCAACAATTTTTTTTCGTTATCATTGATTTAACTTGAAGTGTTCGGACATTTACAAATATGTATATATTTATGTCAGTATTGTATACTTATTCTAGCACAATTGTAAAAAATAAAAATAAATTTTTATAATTAATCATTCGGACAAAAAGTTGCCTTCCAATGCAATACAATTTAAAATCAATACATATTAATTTACATTTTTAATTTAGATAATATCGATCAATAATATAGAACTGACTTGAAATTAACTAATGATTCGCACCGTGGCGAACGAAGTAATAACCATAACGAATAATTCGGCGAACGAGTTTAAAAGTTTATGGGGTTTTATAATAATATATGTTGTTATGATGCAGTGAAAATTCGGTAGGTAGGTGTGTTTCTAAAGCAGGGAATAACTTTTGCATCGCACCCACATTGTTTACCGATAATGTAATAACTTCAATATTTGAAAGAACGACTTTTTTGTGTCCTTAGAACCCACGTGAAAATAGTCCGGCCAAGCGCTTACTTTGCCGAGATATCCACACAGTCAACATCAAAGGCTACCTATTCTTCAAGTCAATTATTAAACGTCATAAAAATAATCTCTCTAACCCACTCAAATCGAAGGTGAAACCATCCTCCTTCCGTATTTTCCCAATCTCCTGATATCATCTCCCACGCTTCCGAACACATCATATGCATTTACTGTTCCAAATTCCAATAATAATAAAACTCTAAGCTCTAATATTGAACTTTTATCATTTTTTTAAATTTCTTTTGGAACTAAATCCAACAATTAATCCGTTTATTTATCTCATTACCGCTACTTTACAAAAACAATTCCGTCCCGAAACATTCTTATTCTTTCATAATATATAATTATCCCTGCAGTAAATCGTGTTGAATATTCCTCCATTATTTTGTCAATATTATATCGAAAATATTCTTATCAAACTTATCGTTGTCTATCGTAAATTTTATAATTTTCATAAACGTTTTAATTTCATCACGTAATATTATTAAGTATCAAAATTAATTATCATCCAGTAGTGGGTGCTTTCTGCCCTCGTGTTTTTGTTCGCTGTTATTTTTGCATATTATTAATTCTTCGCGATTATTTTGTTAATTATTTTCAGTACGTTCTAACGTGTTTTTCAAAAGGGCGTCACCCGTTACCGCACACAGATTTTAAAATACTGCATATCCCGTTATCATGCACGTATATTTTTTTACAATTGTCGTCGCTTATCATCGACAGTAATCTGTAATGTAATTACAAAGCTTTATCTGCAAAACGTTGTCTCCGAAGGGTACGAATTTTTAGTGAGTATTCAGTCTTCGAACCATCGCTCGTGATATTTAAAATAAAATCAATATAATATTTACACCTTTTTACAAATAATCATGGAAATTGTTCCATTAATAATGACAACTAGAACTTTCGTTATTTTAAAACTAATAAAAGTTCGGATGGTATTGTTCACGCAGTGAAACTATTGTCACAAACAATGAAAAAAACTGTTTTATTTCGTGATTATATTGAAGATCACCAACAAGATGAAAAAAAAAAAAAAAACATTCGCAAACAAAAATAATTTTCTTCGTGAATTAATTACACTCATTAGTAACCAATTAGTATTATAAACAACTTTTAATTAAGAAAAAGCGTCTACGTAAAGTAAACTGATAACGAATATTGAAAAATGAACTAAGAAAAATAATTTGGCAATTTTGCGTTAGTGCTGATGTTGCGGTGTTTATACGTATATTGCATTAGGTTAATACGTCCGTCTTAATAATAGTACATCATTTGTCGCAATAGTGATATATATATTTCATTACCTTATATCATCCTGAATAATTCATCAGCAAATTAAAATTGACTGCCGTTAATTTTTACCACTTTATGAAAACCGTACATTTTGGTGTTCCGAAGATTCCCCAGGGGACAACGGGACAATGATACAAAAAACGGGGCTGTCACGTTCAAAACAGAACGAATGGTCCCGCTCAATTGAAAATGATTATTGAAAATCCATGTGCCTGAGAACGATGCGGAACTGTACATACCGTTTCTATTTCATCTATAACCGGTGCTATTCAGAAAACTAATACCTATTGTGTTGACAATAAATCTAAAGAATCATTTGTTCACGTATTTTAAGTGGAATAATAATTGCGCTACACCTCGTTTGCGCACATTCAAAATTTTTTACCTGAAAATCGACGACTCGTTTGCGCAGTCGTTTACTTGAAAATAGATAACTCGTTTGCACACAGCAACACATTCACACACATGCCACGTATATACATATATCATCACAAACTCCAGTACAAATTATCAAATGTATTCTTCATATTATCTTATAATGGACTATGTAGACCATAGATTATATAAATTTAGATTTTCCAAACAACTTTTAGTAAAGTTTCGGTAGGTATGGACTATGGATATGGACGGTACAGTAGTGACTAGTGTGTTGTTGACGTAAACTTTAACATGGCGTAGAAATTTCTAATATTTTTGAATCTTGGTGAGAAAAACGATGTTTTAATATTGATTATTAGACATAATATTGCCAACGGTTCTTTCTCAGTGATTGACCTTTTCATCACTGATTATAATTCGGCACCATTATTCGAATGGCAAGTGCTGACATCATACAGTAGCAGTGACCACTGGCCTATAGGTATCCAGTACTTCGATCACTCTCCCGGCATTAATCATAGAACCTACTGGAGTCTCAAAAACCCTTAACTGGGACCTCTACTCGCAACTTATCGAACATGACCTCAGTAATACTCCATTAGACATAAATCCATGTGATTCCCATGATAAAATTGACTCAATAGTCGAAAAATTCACGGAAATTTATTTAAAATATTTTAAGTGCAGCATGTAAGTCAATCGGGCTTAAGGCCAACCAAAATCTTAGGAAAAAAAATGTTCCATGGTGGAATAAGGACTGTCATGATGCAATTAAAAACAACAAGAGACTCAACCGATATAAAAAAACCAAAACTCTTGAAGACCACATACTTCTTAAAAATGCTAGAGCCATAGCCCGTTACACTACTAAAAACAGCAAAACCCTCTCATGGCAAAATTTCACTTCTTCCATAAGCCAGAACACATCACCTAAAATAATATGGAACAAAATAAACTCTATCAAAGGAAACAAATTCAAAACCATTCCTGATATCTTGCACTACAATCAAGAAAAAATAGTCTCCTCTCCCAACGCCTCAGAATCCTTTGCTCATTTCTTTAAAAAAAATAACAGTGACGAGAACTATAGTCCAGAATTTATCACACACTTCCAATAACATAGTCCCTAAAATAGTATATACTCAAACCAACGCTCAATATAACTTAGATCTGGACATGTCTGAACTGACCTCGACACTTCAATCTTGCAACAGCAAGAGCCCTGGACCCGACAACATACCCTACTCATTCATCAAAAATCTACCAGAAATAGAAATCCAAACACTTCTTCTCATATACAATACAATATGGACACAAGGTTTCTTCCCCTCTCAATGGCGAAATGTTAACGTAATCCCCATTACCAAACCTGACAAATCTAAATTTGAAATCGAGAACTATAGACCAATATCGTTAATCAGCACTTTGAGCAAGCTCCTCGAAAAAATTAAAAACAAACGTCTAATCTGGATGTTAGAATCTAAGTCTCTCCTTAACAAAGAGCAATGTTGTTTCAGACGCAACCACTCAACACTAGATGCGTTATGCTCAATACACACCGACATCTGCTCCGCATATAGAAACAAACAGCATCTCATTGCTATTGCTCTAGACATAAAAAAAGCTTACGACATTGTATGGAAAAACAAAGTCCTAACAATTCTTCACAACTGGGAACTGAATGGTAATTTCCTGAGATTTATAAAAAATTTTCTTACCAGCCGTAAGTTCTGCGTCAAAGTCAATAACCACCTCTCAGCATCCCACGATATTGTCAACGGATTGCCTCAAGGATCTGCTCTCAGCGTTACTCTCTTTCTTGTCGCCATTAATGACATTTGCGTAAAAATTCTCAAGCTGGTTAAATACATTCTCTTCGCGGACGATTGCCATGTCTACTGCAGCGGATCGCAAATTGAGACTTCCACCCATTTTCTTCAACTTACCTGAATGTCCTGTCCAGGTGTTCGTCGGAGTCTGGGTTCACGTTTTCTCCCTCAAAAACGCAATGTATCATATTCAACAAAAAGAAAAAAGATCATTTTCCGCCAATCACTTTCATGAACTCTCCTTTGATTTTTTCCAATAATATCCGTATCTTGGGTCTCACGTTTGACGACAAACTTAGCTGGCGCCCCCACTTGAAAAAACTCAAAGATGAATGTCTATCAAGAATGAAAATCATTAAAATACTCTGTAACAAGACATGGGGATCTGAGACCAAAAGCCTTCTCAGAATCTACAAATCTCTCATTCTCTCGATAATCGATTGTTGTGCTATAATTTACAATTCCGCAAAAAAATAATGTACTCAACATCATTAACCCTATACATAACCAAAGTATACGTTTGGCTACTGGAGCCTTTAAAACCAGCCCGGTAGACAGCATTTTATGCAACGCTGGTGAACTCCCCCTTGAACTAAGACGCCATAGCCTTATACTCAAATACATATTAAGAATCAAGAACTTGCCTAATCATGTATCCAACAAGATCCTCCACAATCCCCTTACTACTAGCCCTACCAACAACAGAAACACAATTTTTGAACAATTCACAACGATCAGTACAAATATTGGCCTCCAAACACAATCGATGAGCAAAATACAACTTTCATCGCCACCATGGATGTGATTCCTCATATCAATACACAACTTACCAATTATTGTAAACACTCCACTGACAGCACTATCATTGTTATCTCTTCTCAGAAATAATGTTTCAACAATACCCTAGTAGTACACCTATATACACTGACGCCTCCAAAAATCCCAACGGTGTGGGCTTTGCGACAGTTCTAGGACATGAACATCACAAATTTGTTCTCTCTCCCAGCACTAGCATCTACACAGCGGAAACCTACGCCATTCTCGAAGCTCTTAAAATCATCTCCTCCTCCATTCCGGACTCTTTCGTTATCAGCGACTCTTTAAGTGCTTTAAAATCAATCTTTGATCCCTACTCTACAAATAAATTAGTCCAGCATATCCAGAAACTGATAACAACATCAAATAAAACATTAACTTTCATGTGGGTCCCGTCCCACGTCGGCATTTCTGGCAACGAAACAGCAGACAAACTTGCAAACGAAGCTTCACTTCACCAGAATACTCCAAAACTAAACCTAACCACATCCTCAGAGTCACTCAACATCATTAACCTCAAAATATTAGAGACATGGCAGAAAAACTGGTCCAACGTTCCCCTATCAAATAAATTAAGGATCATCAAACCCCTCATCAAAAAATGGAATTTCTCCGATAGCCTTAAAAGAAGAGATGAAGTCATCATTACCCGAGCCAGAATAGGCCACACTCACCTCACCCACTCATTCCTCATCACTAAGGAACCTGCTCCAATATGCACCACATGCAACGTGATTCTATCGATCGAACATATTGTAACAAGATGCCCAAAATACTCCCAAGCTCGGAAAATCTTCAAGAATTCATCATTCCTTCGACTCGCCCTCAGTGAAGAAAACACCGAAGCAATCTAAAAAAATTTTCACTATATCCATCTTGACCATAAATTGTAAATATCTGTATATATTATATTATCTTGTTCACTTTTATTGCAACTTTAGGCTAATAACCTGTTGATGTTGAAGCCTTTATCTTAAATAAAATAAAAAAAATATTGATTATTATAAATTTAGTGAATATTGTGTTATAATAAGTGGATGTTATAATTTTAGATGCACTAATTAAAAATATCCTGCGAGTATTATTATGAATAAATTAAACAAAATAATAAAAGTAATCAACTTTCATAATCATGAGGAGTATAATAATCAACGATAATTAGCAAACGAGTTCTGACACTAGGGATTTTCGTCACAGGTAGCCAAAATATTTGTGTGTAATTGAGTTGTGCATTTTTGCGCAAACGAGTTGTGAAAAAGGTAAATGTGCGCAAACGAGTTGTAGCCTAATAATTTTAACTTGCAAAACAATCCACATACTGCCCAAAATAATATTTTCAGCAATATAAAATATATGTTTTAACAAAAAACCACTACGTTCCGCTGCTTGTTTTTTTTTTTTTTTTTGTTTACCTAAAAATGTTTTATTCGTATGTGGAAAAATTTAAAAACTATATTTACGATCAACAGGTAACAATTTATAACCCCCATTATTACTTCTCGGTTTTGAAGTTGAAACTCATACTGCAGCGATTAATATACTTGAAATTATAAAAATTAAAGCATGCCGATTCCATTTATATCAAGCATAATATTGAAAAATAAAATTCTATTCAAATACTTCATAAAGAGTATAGAGATAATAATTCAAAGATTGGGAAGTAGCTTAAAATGTTTTTCGGATAATGAAATTTTATCTGAAGCTCCGAAACATACAAAACGCACGACATTTGCTAATTACGTACCTACCTGAAAATTATATTGACACTGAACAATTTCGTCCTCCAATGTGGGCTGAAGAATCTAATTGTACAGAAAAATAACGACTAGCGGTGCTGAATCGTACCATTGTCAACTTTGGTTTAAATTTTATATGCCACATCCATCTATTTTTCGAGTTGTGCGTATAAAAACTATTTATTGAAATGTTGGTAGTAATTACTTAATAATTTTTGGACTGGCTTTTCAATAAATCAACAAGTGATTAATGAAGTGAAAATGTAAAAACTTAAGAAGGGAACCGAAGCAATACAGCGAAAATGTTATCGAAACCGAGATGACAATTTAGTGTGTTAGTACTCGCTTTTAATAACAAACAAACTGACAGTAATAGCATTTATAGAATAACCAAGTTTTAATCTAACACCAATATAGATAACTGCAATATTTATATTTAAATCATTACATTTGTATTACTTTTTTTTATTTTTTATAAATGTGTGCGTTATTTGGTTAAACATTTCGTGCGGTATTGAGTCATGTTTGTGCGGTAATGGAAAACGCTTTCTATTCGAAATGCTCATTTCAATGAAATAAAACGTTCTATAGTGCTGTAACGTGTAATCAATACCGAGTTCGAAAAAAAGTTTGTCAAAGTCAAACAGATAAAAACTTAACGGTGAACATACCGGAAAAGTTTTCGATGTGATCGACGATCTACTTTTGTACATCAGAACTTTTCTATGGGATGCACTTAGAGTGTGACAACATAAAATTAAATCTCATAACGATCTGTGAAAAGAAAAAAAAACATAATCATAAATTCTCACTATCCCGGTGTATTAGTGAAAGTTGTTACATATTGGTTTGTGAGCTGTGTTCAATAATTTTACTCAGCATTCGAATACTGCAGCTGTCGGCTGAGTGAACGAGTTGTGTTACCGGATCTAGGGATTCTTACACCCGGGAAGATATCCAAACAGGACCAAATTTTCAAAACAATAAATATCTAGATTATGGAAGTTTAATTTTAATTGTTCAAAAAAATATTGCATGTAAAAATGTTGCTTCTTGAAAACACTTACAACTACTTGGTTTTTCTTGATTTGATTACGGCAAAATCATCAATCACTGAACCAAAACCAAGTGTCTTCACAATTTTTTTTTCAATTGATAAAAACGATAAATGTATTAGCTTGTTTTGGCCAACTATTGATTGAATATAAGTTTTAATTAATTTGATAGATTCCGACGAGAAATAATATTTATTTTAAATAAAATCGATTTAAAATATGTTGTTTTATTTATTATTCGACTACGATAAGCAACGACGACGTTTCGTATAGCGTTACATCTTTTCGCCTATCGGAATTATATCGGGAATTAAAAATCAATTAATTCACAGGAATTATGCTCAATATCGATTTATCATGTATAATCTGTTGCTATCTGTATTACAATTAAATATCTACATTTCTTTATACTATTATGGGTACATTTCAGTGGTAAAATGTTTTTTCCATATTAATTAAATGTTTTGTTTACGAGGATTGTAATTAAAAAAAAATTTTGCCAATGATAATTTGGAACATTTTACGTCCAGTGTTCCCCCTATTATTATCATTATTATTTTATAGATCTGGTCATGGGTATGACTATAGTATATACTACTATATGGTTTTCTAAAATCCAAGACGAATGAAAATTGAAACAGTTATGCAACAATCATTTTCGTTGAAAATATGAATCATGTCCGAACAAAACAGTAATAATAATAAATTATTATTTGTTTATTCAGAATTAAAAACTATTCATTTTGAAACGAATACCAATACAAAGCTACAAGTATAATTTCAGATTTTTGAAATGGGAGCGTCTACAGTTGTCACTTATCATAGATTTATACATAGAAAAACTTCTTTCTGCGGGTAGGGGGGGGGGGCATTCGTTTTATTTAAAAACAATTCCAAATTATTGTAGTTGCGGCACTGAAAAAAAATTTGTAGTATAGCTAGTGTACCTGCATATCACAAATTATTAGGCCATAGGTAATATATGCATCATCCAAAAAATTGAAAAGTCATTAAATGTCGCATATCTGCGTATACGTTCCACTATACCACTGGATAAGATATTACAGACATTATGCATCCGTCAATGACTCTTAATACAGTGGTGGCCAGATTTGTTGTAATAAGTTATCGTGTGATCGCGCCGGACCTATGCCGACGACCACGTTATCTGAATGGGGTTCGACGACGACGACTTAAAGAGTAACTTTTAAAGAGTTCCTACAACCTGAGTTTATGTGGTGAATGCATATTTTATAGATTGTTAAAGTAAAAATATAAACATATAAAAATTCATTTTGCAAAAAAAAAAAACATTAGTAATAATATTTTTTTTTCATTTGTTATTTATAAAATATACATTTTCTTGTCATTTTTACTCAAGTAATATGCAAAATATGTAAGAACAAAAATTAACCACAGGGATCTACATGGAGAAACGTGAAAACTTGTAATCAAAATTATTACAGGCAAATTGTAAAAGAATTTGCGTTAGCATAAAAATTCAGTCCTTAATAATAATAGACTGTCACCTTCATCGGACCTTCATCGGTGCACGTTAAGTCTAAAACTCGGAAACGCTAACAAATTATTCACCCCAAGGTAACCTATGACTTAACTTTCTATCCCTATCTGATATGAAATGTTTTAATTTCGAAATTAGTTAATTTTATTTTATAATTACAACATAAAAAAAAAAATCGAGAAAATGGATAGGATTTTAAATAAATAATCTATAATTACATATATTACACATATAAACAACACTAGATAACTTTGTTAAAAATAAGAAATAAATCAAAAAAAAATGTTTTCAAACATATTTGTAAAATAATTTATATCATTATATTATGAATATCAATCAAAATTTAATTTGAGAACAATACGATTCTTTGAAAACATTATATCTGATAATATCTGTATACAGTTTATTATACTTAACAGTACGAAATGCAACCAACTCATTTTCATATGAAAAAAAACTTTTTTCTATAACAATACTTGTTAACTCAAAATAAACTAGGAGTGCTTACCCGTGACTTGAAGAAGCATCTCCGTATGTGTACCAATGACAGTTAAAACCGATGTTACACGATTTAGAACGTTTTACCGTTTTAGTGACAGAATCAAGAACGATTGTTAGCAGATCAACCAAACAGTATTTTGTACCTCGTATTCAAACGATTGAGAACTAATTTTTTGTGTGACAATAGAGTTTCTCCTAATTTTTAGCAATAAAGATAATAAATACGATATCACTGTAAATAATTTATAGCCTATAGTCGTAATATGTGGATAAGTCAAATTCAGTTGTTTGGTGTACAGCGGTAACAATGTGATGTGCAAAAACTTTAAAATTGCAACGTAACATGGAAAATTAACATATATTATTAAATAATTATAAATGTTTATTTGTATAACAATGCAAAAACGGATTAATTAAATGATAATTTTCCAATAAAAATTAGTAGAGCCAGTGATAGAACCTTATCATGCATCAAATGGTGAACATATTAATAATGTAAGTAATAATAATCAGAAAATTGAAAGGCAAATTAAGTATAAGAGAAAATTGTCTCTTTATTATTAATTAATTAGTATTGTATAATAATGTAATATCAGGTACTGTTTTGTAATTTTAATCAATGCTAAAAACATTGAACAAACATAAAAGTTAGAAGGAAAAAACGCTTTCAATTGTGTTATTAAAAAATGGTATGGCCGATAAGGACCGTTCTCAATCGTGTTTTACCCATTAGAACGGGTAAAAGTGTTAAACGTAATTAAAGAAAGACCCGTGTGCGAGGTATAATTCACTAACAGCAACAACGTGCATGGTGTGGACATGACACGCAAACGACTGAACTCACGCAAATGAAAATTAAATATTTGAAAATTATCTTATTCAAAGGACTATATGAAATAAACTAAAACTATTAATAGGCTCTGCGTTTGTCATTTCGTCCTTAGAATTTATTTTAAACTCGCAACTACATAATGACATTGGTACTGTGCGTACAAAACTGTTTCATTACTGTATTGTACTCATACCAGTCAACGGTGCCTTTAAGCATTTCTAATTAATATTGTTCCGACTTCTAAGCTTCTTATCCATTCCATTGGACTTCGTTCGATTTTATTCGTTGATTATTGTTGTTCCTATTGTAAATAACAATACTTTATCAACCGTATATTATATTCGATAACGAACGTGTTCACGTTCACCGCCGAAAAGCTCTTTCCGATCTTTCTGTTCGTATTGTAATATTATATTATGGCAGCGGCATACAACGTGGGTCGGGCCCCGTGTAATTATCGTATGAAAAACTTAAATTTACAAATTAACAATCACATTTGACCTACTTATTCTATTACCGACAATGATGAGTTACAAATATCATCATTTATTATATTATTTTGATTGCAACCATCTCAGGTATTGTTTACCACAACGGCGTGTAAAAAAAAAAAAAAACACTCAAAACTGCAGTCATCTCGTGCTGTTGATTTTCCATTTGAAGTCGTGCTCAGGGAGGATGCAGTTATTCTCGACACTTTTCGCCGCAGTATCGCATTTGTACTGTGAAATGCGATATTCAGAATTGCCACTTGTCGTTGTACTAGCAACCGGCTGAAATAATTTTATTTACTTTTTTTTTCGCCAAAGTTGCATAACTGTCGTATTTGGTTGTTGTGTGTTTCAAAATATAATACGATTCACGCGCAGTAACGTGTTTATCCTTGTCGTGTGTTATGGGACGTCCTACACGTATAATATTGGGTATATCTGAGGTTGGCAAAATTTTCGTAGGAAAAAGTCGCTAAAACCATGACGTCCGACAGCGCTGCATCGACATGAACAACGCTTATTTTTTAAGCTTATTATTTCCTTATTATAATGAATAAATTGTGTATGGCAAAAATTAACGAGTATACATGTTCGTGATTGAATATAGTGAGTAAGAAAAAAAAACAAATGAAATAATAACTAATCGCGCGTAGCTAAAATAAAATAACACTGAAAACAAACAACGAATATATATATTTCATTTTAATTTAATGTGAAGTGTCTTAAAAACTAATATAAAACTGTTGATAAGTTATGATGAATAATTAAAATTACTTAGGATTATAATTCTCTATTCGTGTTGGTCCTGACTGGAAAATGATATCCATAAATAAATACTTTCTGCTTTTAATTAATATTTAAATAAATTATCAGAGTTAAATATCTGTTGATCGAATCATTGTCGTTGTTCATATTAAGTTTCTTGTAAAACCATTATTACCAAGTGTATATGTAGCTGTGACTAGTAGAACTGTGAATTGTCAGTTCTTTGAAAACTGTCCACATTGTAGATGTTGTTCTACTGATAATATTTCATAAGGTACTGATTCCTAGTCGTGGACCAAATCAATATCGTAGGAGACAAGAACATGTTTTCTACGCTCGATCGGAGTTGTTAACACTTATGGACCGTGCTCAATCGGGATGCTGAAAAACACGGTCCGTACTCGACCGGACACCTCCTGATCAAATTCGCCTGAGTTCTCCGTGGAGGGAATCCGTTTTGGTTTCGGCTTGGTGAAGTGACGATAATACGGCACAGCATATTTTTTTTGTGAGGTGTCTGAGGTAATTTGCAGTATAATTCTGTGTTAAGTAACGGATTCGGTGGAGGTTCAGAGGGTGCAATGCACCGGAGTCTCGAGTTCTGAGGTGTCCTTAAAATCAAAATCTAAAATTTTTTTTTTTTTTTGCTTTTTCGACCTCTCTTTTTTTTATTTATTCATTGTACTTGATTCAACAACTATTAATAGTAAATTTAATATTAATATTAATATTAATATTAAAAATTTCGAATTTTTTAAACGTATATTTAAAATCGGAGCACAAAAACGAAAAAATAAGTTATCTTTACACATTTTTTTTTTTTTAGAGGCCTTTAATTGATATTTGCACTTCGGCCTCCTGAGACTTAGATCTGGTTCGGCATGTGACTCTACTACGAGATATCTGAACGATATATAATTAAGGAGCATAAAGGCATAAGCTTACTGCATCGGAATTCGCAGTCATCACGGCAACTGATAACCTAGGGGTTGATCCACAGTTAAAGAACTGTGGGTCGGGCTATGTCAAAAAGCCACTTATTAGGGCTGATATTGGATTACACATATAAATGTAGGTATACCTTGAAAAAAACTCAATATGATTATATAATATATTTTTTTAAGTGTATCCGTAATCATCATCAACATTTATTTTGTTTTATGCAGTCTGCAGTACATGGAGTCCGACATAGAGACGTTGTACTGTACTATACAATTAAACTAGTGGGTCTCGATGAGGGGAGTGTTATGAGGTCATTCGCTCCAGTTTCATATTAACTTCAACCCAAATTCAGTGTACTTAAAAAATGTGAGAAATCTTAAAGAGGTTAATTTTGTCAACAAAAATCAACTGTGTATCAGCTAACCTTCTAAGCCCCTATATCCATCCTTGAGATAATCGTATGCATTTTATTTGATGATAATTCTCGACATATTACGTTCGTTCTACGCACCGTACACGATACATGACCATTTCGATCTTGATAGTTTGAACGTCAATAATAAATAACTACTCAGTAGTTTCTTCTTGAAATATGAATGTTTTTCAAGAAACATAAATACAAATAATGCACTCGAATCGGTGTCAAATTTCAAATATTGCGTTTGGATGTTATTCTACATTAAAATGTGATACATAATATGCTTAATACGAACATAACAACATTTTCTTGGGCGAAATTCGGCCCTTGTGCCGTACACATCACTTGCGGTTGAAACAGCTTACTTTCCGTCCTTGCCACACATCATATTAATTAACGCCAAGGTCTAATATTTCAATTGGATATCAAACATTATACGCATCATCTAAATCTCGTTTACGATTTATTCGAGTTTCCGAGCGGGTCAGAAACAAGGTGAGAAGACCAGTGAAGCTTTAACGCGCAATCGTTCGCGTCGTACGAATACAACCCCTAAAAAACTGTTTTTACACACCGTATCTGCGTTGGGAATTGTAAGTTCACGTGCTGCGTATGCATTTAACATCACGTTTGCTGTCAACGTCCATGCATGTGTCGAATTTCACCTCGAACCGACTATAAATATATACTTATTTATATATATACTCGTATATGTACGAATACATATATAAATATATATATATACATATATGAATACATTTCAGATGAGCCATATACCATTTTATTCGTTCGTATCGATTAATAATTTACACCGCGGTCGAATACTCAGTGGTAGGGGGAATTCGATATAAAAAAAAAAAAAAAAAAAAACCGTACGAGTAGAAACTTTTTACATTATTTCCGTGCATGACATCGTCGAAAAACACGATCCCTTTTCTCTGTCACCGACCCGTCGTCTATCCATATTATGTATTACGAATTATTATTCAGCGGCGTTTGTGGAATTCATAAAATACGCTCTGTCGAATACGCGCGTGGCAACGCATATCATAACAGGTACGATACGATAACATTCGAACAAATCGTAACATTTAATGATAAACAACGCCGGAGCACTTCACGATGTAGTGTGTAAAAAGTTCCGTGCGTTGGTGTACGATTATAATACAGTCGATTGTCGATAATTCGAACCTTAGTAGATAGATATCTCTATATGGAAACAAAATTTCCCTTCGAATAACAACAATACTGTCATAATGTTGATACCGGGGTCCCTAAAAATCATTATACAACGCACTGGTCTCATAAAAAAGACACAAGAAAACAATAAGAGTTTTTCGGTAAAAAAATTCTCAATCTAATACCAAAACACCTACACACATTATCACTACATAGGTTTAAAATTTATTTTACGAAGTGGCTTCTTAATAAATTTAACACCGATTTATTGCTATAAAATACCTATATTATTATTTTTGTTGAATTTATATTATTATTATACATATTTTTCTATTGATGTTTCTATAGTCTAATTATGTGACATTTTTTTTAAGTTTATGTATAGTAATTTTTTATTAATTTTTTTATTTACGTTTAATTGTATACTAGATATACTAGACCAGCGGTCCCCACTACGCGGCACGCGGGCCGCATGCGGCCCTTTAGTAACTTTATTGCGGCCCGCACTAAAATTAAATTGTTCATTCTAAAATTCAAAATTCTATAAACAGTAAATAAAAGAACGTCGCTTATTATCTTATCATTTTTATTTATTTTATCTTTCTATTTTAAACTTGTATTGAATTATCACTTGGATAGATAAGTAGGCACCTACGGGCTACGATTGTGAGTTTATTTATTTCCACACAGTTTATCCGTTATCGCTTATTGTCCGTTTGTATTTTATCCCGTATTGTCGTTACAATATGTAATTCTGTGCTTCTAGCATCGTATGTTCTAGTTACTGTGAGTAATTTGTTAATTTTAATTCTTTATCATGGCAAAACGTAAAATCGAAGATGAACACAGAATATTTCAAGACAGTTGGGAGATTGAATTTTCTGTATTTCTGGTAAGAAACACGATGCTTTATGTTTAATTTGTCGTAAAACCATAAATATTCCAAAACGTTATAATATTAATCGTCATTACACAACTCACCATACTGAATTTTCTAAAAATTATCCACACCCATCTAAAATAAGAGAAGAAAAACTAATTGAATTAAAAAAAGGAATTTTTTCTGAAAAACAATCAATGTTACGGTTCACTAATAAAAATGAACTTGCAACATCGTATGAAGTAATACATATGTTAGCCAAACGCATGAAACCATTCTCGGATGCCGAACTAATAAAAAAATGTATGGAAACAGTTGTAAATACTCAGTTTTGTAATTTTTCCAATTTTTAAGAAATACGTGACCAAATTTCAAGTCTGTAGTTATCTGAAGCTACATGTGTTCGTAGGATCGAACATCTTGGAAATCAAGTATTCGATTCAGTGATCAACGAATTAACAGATTGTCGATTTTTTTTTTTAGCATTAGATTCTTCAGTAGATATAAGCTCTACTTCTCAATTAATACTTTTTGTTAGATTTTGTTCAAAATATAATATTATTAAAGAATACTTTTTGAAAGTCATATCGATGGAAAGCCAAACTCGTGGCGTGGATTATTTTGAAACAATTTCTACATTTTTTGGAAAAAATAAAATAGATTGGCAAAAGTTAATTTCCATATGTACAGACGGTTGTCCTTCAATGGTTGGAATTAATTCTGGTCTTGTTACTCTTATTAAGAATAAAATTGAAAAACCAAAATTAATCAATTTCCATTGTATTATTCATCAAGAAAATTTAACATGTAAATTTCCAAATGATTTTAGTGTTGTCATGAATAAAACAATTAAAATCGTGAATTTTATCAGAGCTAGAGATTTAAATCACCGAAAATTTAAAGAATTTCTTTCCTAACTAAATTCCCAATACAGTGATATTATGTTTCATACTGAAGTGCGATGGCTAAGCAAAGGTAAAGTCTTAGAACGATTTTTTTCCCTTCGTGAAGAAATTAAATTATTTATCTACGAACAAAAAGCTGAATTTCCTGAAATAAACTCATTAGAATTTTGGTACAAACTTGCATTCCTTGCAGATGTAACTCAAAGTTTAAATATACTTCAAACCAATCTGCAAGGAGAAAATAAACTTATCACTCACATGGCCAGTAAGATTTTTGCTTTTGAAGAAAAGCTCAAAATGTACATTGAAGAAGTATCTGAAAATGATTTTTCAAGTTTTCCCAAATTCGATTTAATGACGAAAGAAAATACAATTTTTTCTGATGAAGAAAACCTAACTCTGAAACCACAACTGCTTGAACTATTGGGCACTTTAAAAAATGAAATGAATAGTCGTTTCAATGATATTAAAAACTTAAGAAATTCATTTCGATTTATTAAAAATCCGTGGGCAGTAACTACAAAAGAAATATTTGAAATTAATATTATGAATTGTAATATTGGTTTATTGACAATGGAATTTTGGAATACACTTGAGGAACATCAATATCCTTCCCTTTTATCAAACGTAAAAGGTATTCTAACATTTTTTGGATCGACATATTTATGTGAGGCGGCTTTTAGTAAAGTAACATTTATAAAAAACAAATACAGAAATCGTTTGAGTGATGTGCATTTGGACGATTTACTGTGGTTGTCAACATCAAATACAACCGTAGACATAAACAAAATTATAAAAGAAACAGAAAGATACCGTCCATCAACATCAAAACAACATTAAATCAAAAAAATTAATTTTAATTATATAAATATAAATATTACTCTAATAATTTAAAAAATATATAAATTTAATATAATAATATGAATAATTTGTATTTTGTATAAAATAAACTATTAATTGAAATTTAAAATTGTAATTATAAATCCCAGAAAAACATTTATGTCATTCACGTACTTTTTCCTACAATACCCTTTCCTAACAATATATATAATTTTTATGTTTTTAATTATTAAAATAATAATTAAAAATGTATGCGGCCCGCAAATAATTTTCAAAAATTACATTTGGCCCATTCTACAATCCTAGTGAGGACCGCTGTACTAGACAGTAGACACATTTATTTTCTTTATAGTATATAATCGATAATTTTTAAACATGATACAAACATTTTATCAATAATCATGTACATATAATAAATCCTGGGCATCTACATGAGAATACTTTGTGAAGCCCAGTATTATTTTCTTAAGGAATAAATGAATAATAAATACAATTTATATACTTAACAAGGCATACATTTTTAAGTTTTTGATAACTTGAAATTTTTAATAAGTCGAATCTTTTTGTTCCTCTTAAACTTCAAATCATTAAGAGTCAACTGTATTATGTAATACACACCCATGCAATTGCACCGACCAATTGCAGGGTCTCAAATAATAATACGCTCATATATTTTAGTGCATTATACCCACGCTGTGCATTGTAATAGAAAAACATAATATTGTACAAGATGCTTTGGTGCATGATTTGAAAAATTAAACACGTGTTTGCTTTATTGAATTTCGTTTAAATTTTTTTAATTTTTCGTTTTGGTTTTTGAAATTAAAAATTTCAAAATTGAATCTTTCAGTTGTTTAGAACAAAAATTAAAATAGACATATTTGTAGAAAAATGGAGGTAAACGTGATGAACATGGTAACATCTCTTGAAAAAGTTAAGTTATTTATTTATCACGATTTTTCGAATATTTTAGTATTTAATTTATTCAGTCATTAGTAACATCTCTTGAAAAAGTTAAGTTATTTATTTATCACAATTTTTCGAACATTTTCGTATTTAATTTATTCAGTCATTAGTAATAACATGGAAATTCATTACAATTTTCTCAAACTCAAATAATTAAGATATTTAACGTAGTCGCCTTGGATTATTAACACCGAAAATCTAAAAATAAAATATAAGTTATTTGATTATTTTCTACGTATAACAGCAAAATACAATGTTAAATTATTAATTTGTAGGGGGAAAAAAATAAAAATATTGAATCGAATAAAAATTATTTTATTTGTGAAATTAAACTGACACAGCCTGTTTGTTAAATGTGTGCGAAATGTGTATGCGTTAGTGTGAATGTTAACAACAATTGTATCCACCCTTTTCCCCTCTTAGCTCGTCTCATTCACCTCCATCGTCACCACCATCGCCGCCTGGTCAAAGACTAAAGCACATAATTATGCAAGCGCAAACCGTATCCGGTCGATGTGAGGTACTTTCTAACTGTCGGCCAACAGTTATAAAACGGTAGTTGAAGATTTCGCCGGACCATTCTGCTCGCAATTACATCTGCATTATTGAGAAAACCCGTGGAGGCGTAAAACGTTTTAAAGCGCACGAGGTTAAATTTGCGTGATTCAGTTGAACAGCACTACGTGCGTGTAAATAGTGTGTTATGCGTGTAGATCTTTTGTGCGGTTCGTTTTCAGCGTTGTAATTGCGATTGACTGCGTTGACGTTGCACCGGTTTTTCGTTGTTGTACCGCAATCGAATAACGACCGTTGCGCGCTTTAATGTAATGCTTGGGAATGAGTGATCGCACACAGTTATACTCGTCCGCAACCCACCGATCACCAGACGCGTCTCCATATCTAAGGGAGGGGGGGTTGTAATAGTAAGCAATTAATATTAATTTAGAAGAGATTCAGATACTGAGTGTAGAACCATTTTTTTTTTCATCTGTTCGTAATTAAAACTCACTTAAATCATCATTGTCATCATGGTGTACAAATTTATTTAATGCAATCTACCTGTGAATATGCAAAAGCGCAAACCTGTCAATCTACTTAGGCCCATTTCACTTGGTGTCCAAAAATTATTCAGTGTGTCAATTGTACGTACACATATGTCCTGTTACTGCGAATACGTGTTCATGATAACATGATATCTGGACTACTCGTACATTGATATAAGAAATTAGTAAAATGTATAAACGTCAAATAATTCAATATAAATTATAAAATTTACCAATTACTATACAAGTCGTTCCCCATAAGGATGCTACCCGCTGATCACCAAATACTATAAGGAACGGAAACGTATGCATTTAAAAGCAACGATGAACGGAAAAACGGTCCTAACTCGACGAAATATGCAATTTTCGTACAATCGATTTCGAGCGAAACCGTTTCCGTGATTTATTTATAACTGTAATATATTGCCGTGCTGTCACCCGTACCTAATTATAATGTACGCATTGCTATTGCTGAAAATATCCGGGTCAGCAACATCGATTTCCGACTTGTATTTATAATAATACTAATTCGGCGAGTAGATTTTCATTACATAAATAAAATTAAATGTATTTAAATACGAGTGCCGCTGAGATTTGTTTTCATAATAATATATTTCTATCAAATACCAAAAGTTCAAAACAAAAACGGAAAATAATAAATCGATTTTCATAAAATATTTGTGCTTAATGTGCATTTGCTTATTTTATGTCTTTAATTAACACTTGAGTTGTTAGTTCATAATTGTTTATTGTTATCGTATAGGTACCTAATGTTTCTAATATATCCATAATTCGATTCAAAATTAATTGGGACTCGCAGTTCAGTTTTACACAACGATTTAAAGAAACACTAAAAAATTGAGCTGTTCACTGTGTTCACTTAGTTTTCAATCGTACGGTTAGGATTACAAAAATATAAATACTAAATTCGTTTCATTCAATAAAGACCTAAAATAAAATATAATTTTATGATAAAATAATAAAAACTAAAATTAAAATTAAAAATTATTAAATGGTTAACACTCGAAAATTAATAAATAAATAAAATATTTGCCTGGAGTACAATTATATTTGTTAAGTACTAATTTAAGTTTGTAGTTTATTTTTTCATATCCAGTCGCAATATTATTAATTTTGTATATGATACGGGTAAAATTCGAAAATAGGTAGTTAATACATTTCTCAGAAAAAGTACACCTTATTCATATGAATTGTGTAATGTGTACATTATCCAGTGTGCTATGGATTAGGTATGAAGTAAATAAAAACCAAATCATATTAATTTGAAAAAAAAGAATGATTAGGTATAATATATATTACTAAGTTATTATTTCATATATGAAAAAATTAAAAAATTAAATATAATTATTTATTGGATCAGTTCAGATTCGGATGGCATTTTAAGTTGCAAAATATTTCTCCGAGTTTTATTTGTTAAACGATTATTTTTACACAAACATTTTTTAAAACTTTGACTACCAAAAAGATATTGTGCATTAGCCATTTCACACAAAGATTTTTTGTAGCCAACACTTAAAAAATATTTATTAATGGTTCATTATAATTTATTTGTTTTTTATCACATTTCTTATTTCAGATAATATATCATAATATTTTGATTTCGTTAAGTTTACCGAATTCTCATTATTTGCATTAATCAATTTATAAAAACTCTCATAAAATTTCCCTTTTTAAGAAGACAATTTTTTTTTAAAAAAACTAAATTATTAAACATTAATACACCAAATAATTGTACTCGAAAACCGATAGCACCGTACTGAAGTTTAAAATTACGATACAATATCAATGCACACAATTTATCATAATATACAATTTATATTTGTATTTTTTCGTATTTTATTAATATTATCTGCAGTTGATATTTTGTCGTATTTTATTTTATGAAAACATTTTGTCCATTCAAAGATAGATAATGTACAAACTATCCGGTTAATATACCTACAAAATTAACGTTTTACAAATATGTTTACTTTATTCAATAGGCATGAATAGTGTTCACATTATCCAGGTGATGTGTACATTACTTGATTTTCGTACTCTACCCGTAACAAATAAACCTGATGAGGAATTTTTAATTCGAAACCGGTCGTACATTACAAATATTATAACACTTCAGGCTAAACTTTTATTTATTTATTTCTGTAAACGTTTAATCTATTTATTTATTTATATAATAATTTATTGATTAAAAAATAAATTTCCATTACACTTACCAAAAGAATGTACTGATAAGTACTATTTTTTTTTTTAAATTTTTATAAAAATAACTTGTAAATGTTTAAGTAAATAATATTTTGGGATATTTTCAAATGTTTTCCATCAGTATTAGGATTAAATTTTGTATATTTTATAATTTACAAAAAAAACAATCGTGCATTGGTGTAGTTATATATGAGGCTATAACCACGTCCCGTTGAATGTGTTTTTATAGTCTAGCCGTTAACTTTATGCCGTAATAAAATATGAAATAATGGTGTATCATAATGATGGGAAATGTAAACTTAGTGATTATAGTAGGTCAGAATATTTTATTTTATTGAACTTGTACAGGGTGTCCAAGTAAATTTACTTTTTTTGACATATTCTACGTTAGTAATGGTAGTATATTTTATAGCTCACAGACTCAAACACTTTATTTAAAATGTGAATAAATAAATATTTTTTTAATTCATTTTTTATCATAAGTACATATGCGTTTTTCGATAACTTTCAGTTATTATTGACTATTTTGTAGAATTTAATGTTTCTTATGTAATTAATTTTTTTCTTTAAATTCCTCAGTACGAGTAAGAATGTATTGTAGATATGTTTTATTATAACTATTACTATATATTTCTGGCGATATACCAAGTGAATAATATTTTTTTATTTATTATTTATTTACTTTATAATACGAGTAATACAGTGTTGAAACGTACAATACATTTTAATTCGTCATCGTTTTACCCCGCTCAAACTTATAGTTTCTTAATCTAAATAAACCCTTTTACCATCGCGACCCCCAAAATTAGTAAAAAATAATTTCCTCATGACCCATCCTCCTTATAATAAAAATTAATTTAAGTTTTTATCTGTTTCATCAGTTACGAAGTATATACTATTTTAAACCATTAACGAAACAAATATTCGAGTTTTTGAATCACAAGATGAGTAGACAATTTTTTTTAAACTTTGAAACATCCCATTTTCAGAGTTTTTTCAAGATAACAAATCGTTAATACTCTTAGCTTATTAAAGTTATTTATTTTCACATTTAAATGATTCAAGTATAAATTTACAAGACCCTGAAAATAATATTCTACTAATGTGACAAAGTTTATACTTTTATTAAAGAATATTTATATTTAGATTATTCACCTCGAAAACGAAATATTGATGCATTCAATTTAACTACAAATTACAATGATAAAAATGTAAACTCGAAAAATTCTAATCTTAATTATGTTTTGGACTCTATGAAAACACATTTGCGAGAGTTGAGAATTCAGTTACTGGAATATTTCCCAAGTAACAACGTTGACTTTTAGAATAGATGAGTTCTTAATCCATTTGATGAAAACATAGTCACATTTGCCAAATTACCAGCAGTGATTCACAACCATTTTATACTATTATTATCTGATAAGACATTTCAATTACAACTAATATCTTAAGATTTAAATACTTTTTGGCTCGCTCGACGAAAAGAATAACAGAAGTTAGTAACAGAAGCATTGAAAACATTGATTCCATTCATCACTTCTTATACAAGCGAAAGGCTTTTCTTCCATAGCGACATTAAAAACGAAATATAGAAATCGTTTGTTATCATTAAAAAATAATTTTTTTTTTTATTTTCAATGTAGAACCACGAATAAATAAACTTTTGATTATAAAACAAACACAATCATATATTTATTTCTACTTTTTACTTTATTATTCATAGTTTATGATGCATTTAACTATAAACTTATTTTTTCTTTTTTACCATTATGGTTATATATTATTTTATTATTTTTAATGTAAATAAATGGTTGTTTTTCTACATCAGCGTTTACCATTTCTTACCGATGGGACTATTCATCTAGGGATTTGCGAGCCCCATGTATAGAAATGCTCATCTAAATAAAAACTGACGTTATTAACATCCTTATAATATTAACAGGACCGTCAAAGTCTATGATTACCAAGAAGTTATAGTAATGAACTACGATAAATTTAAATTGTGTTTAAAATCTTATCTTATTGGATCGTAAATATTACCGATAGGTTATCATATTCTTTTTTCTTTTCATAGCCTATTTTATGACTAAGGACACATTATTATTAGTTATGATAAATCGCGACTTAATTGAGATAAACATTATTTATTTTTCAAAAGTTAATAGTTTATAATTGAAAAATACATGTGTGAATAAATAATATAATTTTATAGGTTAATAAAATAAAATAAATTATTCGGATATTATAATCTTTATCTTATTTAATATTATTTTAATTATAATATATTATTTTTCATTCGACAACAAAACATATTATGCATTTATGGTTTTAAACGAAAAATTGATCTTTGGATATAGACAAGAAAAATGACAGAAATATAACAACTACAAATATCTTTAATAAAAAAAAAAAATATAAATTTAAATTAAGGAATAGTTTCTCATATTATTAATAAACATCTTATTTTAATTTATTGACGAATAAAATATATGATTAAAATATTTTATTAATTATTTAAAAAAAAAATGAAGTAATGTATTCCATCTTGGCCTGTTGATGAATATGATTGGGTGCACAAATTTTTTGCAGTAACATCAGATGCTACATATATTAGATTACCCGTGTAGTATACGCTATGACCTAATGTTTCATGCAATAAAAATTTATATATTTTTTTTAAATATGATTTATTGAGGACCACAATTGTTAATAACGATGAGCCTTGTTTGGACAGAAAGCGTTCCCTTAACTAAAACTCGAACAAAAGCTTTCAAACAAGTCTTAATGAAGAAACACGATTGATAAAAAGGCTATTCCATCCCTGTTCACTTTCAACTTCAAAGTTATGATCATTGCGTAAACATAAAACGTGTCTCTAATAAATTCATTTTATATTTTTTTATAATTTTAAATTATTACCGTACCAGCAAATCTATAGAAAAAAATATTATTCATAATTAATAGAATAAAGATTCGAGAAAAAGAAAAATATAAATAAATGTTCAACTCAATTTTCATAGTATAATAGAACAATTTATTCTTTTAAAATATAACAAAAGGAAATCACTGCCTGCACGGTAATTTATTTACGATCAAGAAAATCATTATTTTCGAAAGGAGAATCCAGCCAGGACCGACAAACCGGAAATTTATCATTGCTCTTCCTTCCTTAGTTAACTTTTTTTTATATCGTCTAGTTTACACATTTTTCTTTTATTGTCCCCGCGTATGTGCGTCATCGACACCTTAAAATTATAACCTAAATTTAAACGCAACACTTTTATGATTTTGTTTATCATTGCTACTATGGATTTTCGCATGATCGGCAATATTTTTATGTTATGCAATATATATGTGTAACACATATACGACACCTGATTAAGAACAATTTTTGAACTTCAGCCTGACCATTCTCTGAAATTAAAATATAATAAATCAACAATCATCCATATTTTGAATTGGATTAAAACTGGGTAACCAATAATTACGGGAAAAACAATAAAAACGTTATTACTATTGTCTTTGATATGAATATTTCCGTGAACTCGTTGTGTAGTGTTTTTCCGCCTCGACCAACATTAAAAATAAGAAATGTGAAAAACTTTTTTTTTAGTTGAACCAGAAATGCGAGCATTCTTATCATCGATAGCTCTTCGAATCGAACTGCACAAACAACATCGAACACGCGTTTCACGTTAAAAACTGTATACATTTAGAATCGAAAGTATAAGAAAACATTAATTTTATATATTCTTTATGAACATTTTCGATCGTTTTCAATAATATTTTATATTCCAATGTTTTTTTTTTTTTTTTTAATAAACAATTACATTTTTTTACGAAACGCTCTTTAGAAATACTACCCTACATGATATTGTTTTTTGCTTGTCTTATATTGCAGCTCCGTAGTTCTAGAAATAAACTGATATCATTGTCATTATAATTGTATACTAACGTTCTCGGCTGAAAGGTGTGAATGTTGTTGTAAAAATTATGTCTGTTGGAAAAAATGTCCAGCTTGCAGTCAGCAGTTTGCCGATTCGTTTTGACCAATCGAAAACGATGACATACAACCAGAGCCGGGTCATGGTAAAAGTATAAGGCGAGAGGGGCTATTAATTTTTGAGAGGCCCCTTACGCCAGAGACGGTAAAATGTTTTCTTTTTTCTCAATTCAGATTCAGTAATTTGAATAATGAAACATTCATGAAAATAATCGTTGTGCATTTCGTGGGGCAGTCACAATTAATTGATAAAATAGTACTCAATATCTGTTGGCCAACGATCGTATGACACATCGCGGCACCTTACGGCTTAGCGGTCCGTGGCTACATCCATCCCTGCGTACGACGTCGCCCCAGCGGCAATACGTATCGAACGAAAAACGTCATAGTCACTGCCTGTGAGTTCTCGCGAGCGATCGGCAGCAGAGAGCGCCTGCCTTTTCCGGTGAGCCACTGTAGGTACAATCGAGCACCGGTAGAGGGCGACCGACGATACCACGGTTACGGACAATTTTGTAGAAGATACTTTTTTAAAAATTATCGAATACAGACGTGGATACCGGTTTTCGAGAGTGTTTTAAGGCTCCATAAAAAAAAAAAAAAAATATTCAAGTAATTTCGAATGATTACAAAAAAATTCATAGCACTGTGCACCTTTTTTATAGTGATATTTTAAAATTCAACTAGGATTTTTTAACGTCCTAATCCCGAATTTATAATATGTGAGCGCAATGGATAATGCTATTCCACATTATCACGATTGTAACTATTATTCGTAAAACATTTAACGGTAATTTTATTTTTTATTTTTTTATACGAAACCATCTTAGTTAAACATTTTATCGTATTAACGTTGAAGAAAATCACAATTACAATATTAGCTGTTTATCGTCATTTAAGCATATTGCGTTATTTTAAACTATCTCGGCCTTAAAAAAGTGTTTTCCTAAAAGTTTTTTATGTAATTCTTCGGTGGGTCTAAATCTACTCGGCTCCTCGGTATTGATCAGACTATTTTTTTTTAGCACGGAAAGCTTTAAGTTACTTAACATTATCTATCCATTTCGTTGGTACTGCATACACACAAACCGTATGGAGTGCGAGAAGTTCAAAAGAATTTATCATGAAGCATACAAATTATTATTACCAACAAAAATGGACATTATAGTCATTACGTATCTTGTATCACGCAGCCGACTGTCCTCGGTTGATGTCGGTGTCAAGATGGAGTCGCGGTGTCCCTCGAACTATTTTTATTATTAACTATCATTGGTTCCGTCCACAACCAACGCAAAAAAATCGTAGGACAATAATTCGACGCGCTCGTGTCCGTCGTTGATGGCGGCCGTATTCGACGATTTTTGCGTTGAACGGGCGATATCCGTGGTCCCTGGCAATGCGGACGGTTGAAAAGTTCTGTGTACGGACGGTCTCATCGAAAAAAAATCGTCGTAGAGTTGAAACTAATGATTCCAAATAAACTAATGAGTTGACCCAGCAATAATGCCGGTAGAACGATTTGCGGTGCCTTTGTTATTAAATTCGAAGAATGGTTAGAAAATGACAGAAAACATGTTTTTAATAATTGTTTAATTATTTTTAATATTTTGTATTTGTAAACTTGAATTTTACCAAGGTTCGGTTATTAATTTGTATAAATGATTAAATGAAGTTTGTAAAATAGTTTATTATTTTTATTTACATTTTATCGAACGCATTGCTTTAAAAAAACGTTATATACAATTAATAAATTATTTAATCATCTTTGTTTAACCGTTTATACAAATTGATAACCGAACCTTGGTGAAATTCAAGCTTACAGAAACAAAATGTTTAAAATAATTAAACAATTTTTGAAAACATTTATTTTCTGCTAATATCTATTGATAGATCAATAATAATGTTTCAACCATATCATTTTTGATAGCCTGAATGTTCGCGGAACCTGGTGCACCAATCGCGCTGCTCTTTCGCCAGCCCTGCTCAGTGGGTACGGTGTCACCAGTGTTCTGGCAACTATCCCTTTTTCTGTACGGTGCACAAGTCAGGTGAGAGTTTGCCAGATCGGTGTTGTCGTCTCCCGAGTTTTTGCTGGGTTTTATCAAGCGCAGGCCAACGATAATGGTACACGTAGACTATCACGACTACCATGGGACCGTATGGAGTTTATTAAACAAAAACAAAAAAGTATACAAAAAATAAAATGAAAACTAAAAATTTAAAAATGTATAACAAGGCGTGAGATTTTTAAGAATCTATAGTGAGGAGAGGGGTGTAAAATAAAAAAGGTTTAGAACCACGGCTATATACAAACAGTGTTGTTGCGGATCAAGGACCAATCTATGGAACTATGTCACAGCTCTATTATATTTAATGCGACTTTAAAAGTAAGTTGGTTAACATTTTTATACGCAGCATACACTCCATATAATACGAGAAACCAGAAAACAAGAAAGAAATCATATTGGATCGTGTCAAAATTATATTGTTGTGGATATTGCCACGGATACGTTGGAAATGGAAATTGATTTTGACCTGCATGACTCTGTTGCAGACAGGTTTTAATTCAATATAAAATATTATTATAACAATGTAAAAATGTATGGATTTCTTAAACTAAGCGAGTGTACAAAAATATAATTGAAATAAGAAATAATACTTTGATGAAACATACAAAATAAAACCTCCATATTTTTATACAGTATATTTTTAAAATGTATACTTTGTTCAAACGTTGTTTCTCGAGTACATTATTTATAGAGTAAAATGTATCGAACTAACTTGTTTCAATATTCAATAATAACTATATGTATACTAGTCATACTACAAAGAAAAAATTTTAATAAAAATAAAGTTTTATAATTTCGATAGGTATTCGCGAGTTATAATATAAAATAATTCTTGGAATGAAAAGCTCTAGAGAACAGTGTTCCTGAAAATACTCACAAAAACCATAAATTTCTATAATTTATACATTTTGTTTTATAAGTAAAAATTATGAATAATATCGATGATGATAATTATTTAGACTTTTTTTTTAATAAGGTATGGTTAAATATTAACCTGTACATTACAAATGTATCAAAACAATATTTTAAATTAGCCATTGCTAGTCGTGGTGCACCATTATTCAATGAAATTTAATTTAAAAAGCCATAATAATGCGACATTAAATATGAATGCTATAATTTCATAACAACAAACACTTATTTGCAATATTTTCTACCACAGATTGCTCGTTTATGCTCCTTATTGAAATGTCAGAAAGTTTTTTTTTTATAACAAAATGTATGTGTTCTGTTAGAAATGCATTGCACTTGTGTAGGTTTTTTCATAAAACAAAAATATACATTGTTATGAAACTTTTAAGAATGAGATAATTGTTAATACTGTTAGGCAACGAAAATTATTTTGACAGATTTTCATGTGTTTGAGACCGAAAAAACGATCAACTGTAATTTATAACAATTTTAATTAAATATAATTAAATTTAGCACTAAATTCTTGACAAAATATGCTGTTAAAAATTTTTTTAAAATAACTTATTGCATATAATGACATAATATCAATAGTTATTCTGACTACACAATTTAATAATTTTCAGGAAATTGTGAGACATAGAATATTATTAATTTAAATATTTCTACTTTTAAATATTATTTAAAAATTTAGAAATCTTCATACACAACCTTATTATTTCATAAAAATATTTAAATTTTCTATACTTAACAATATTTGTAATTGTTACAATATGTAACGTTGTTCAAAATAGTACTAAGTCCTCAAAAGGCCTCTAAAATATCAACGTTTTTTAAATGATTTTAAGTTAATCAATCATAGGTAATATTGGAATTTTTAAAACTGTAATAATTTTTTTTAATATTATCATTTTTATGTAGGTATTTGAAATAAATATACTGAGCATGATTTTTTAAATAATTACAAATTTGTTTTAATTATATTAGTACAAGTTTTGTATATTTTAATATGTATTTATAATTCAAACTCCAAGTGCAAATTAGCACGGGTTATTCTTGTTTAATTAACTCAACATTATTTGTACATAATTTTTATATGGATACACAAGTTTTTAGGAGGTGGGCCCGAAAGAAATTTATATTTAAAAATTAATGAGTACCCTAATATAAATTTATATTAAGTATGAATATGATACTATCGTTTCGTTCATTTGTAACACGAAATGTATTTACAATTTCAAGACCTTTTTGAAAATCTACATTTTCATCCCACATTGATGGATGTTGCTCCAAGAATGATGTTGATATTCCAAATCGTGAAAAAAATGATGTAGATTCAACGTAAATAAAATCATATATTTCTTTCTTCATGATTTGAGTTATTTCATTTGGCAAAACAATGATTCGTTTATTGATTTCAGAAGTTAAATTATTTAGTTTTATAGAATCTACCATTTTAATTGTTGTTTCAATTGTTAAATTAGTATCAAAAAATGCCAATGCTGCTGTTTCAGGTGCTAAATACCACAAGTGTCCACATAGTTTTTTTAATGTTGATTGAGAAATGTTTTTATGTATATTTTCATAATCGACGACATTTTTCAAAAATTGTAAGTCTTGAAATGGAGCTAAAGAGGCAATAGGTGCACAAAACCATGCCTTAATATACAATCGAATAAGAAAAATACAAATTGAACGAATTGAATCTTCTTCATTTTTTTTAAATTTAAATTGCTTACGAAATATAAATATTTTTAGAGAATAAATGGCCTTAGACATCCAACGGGCGTGGTACATTGCACCAGGATACCTAAAAGATATACCGCGAGTAGTGGTACCACCAAGAAATATTACAGCTAATTCCAACAATTCTCTGTAGTCGTCTCTGTTGTGTGGTTTGCGTAATTGGTTCATGTAAAATAATAACATAACATTAATTATATCATTTAATTTTTCACTGACAATTATATCTTCTAATCCAGTATTATAATTATTGATATTAACTTTTGGCCAAAATTGTTGAAAACGTTTAAAAATTTGAATATCTGGACCAGACGTAACCACAAAGTTTACTTCAAATGCCGATCTAAGTATAATTTCGTAAATGTGATCCCTGCAAGGAAAGTATAAAATATCGCGTTCTAATAGTTGTTCCAAGATTATACATGCTCCTTTTAGACGGCCCGTGTTCGAAGCTGTATCGCAACATAGAGCTTGTACATGATCGATAAGGCCCCATTCTTCAAGTGCTTGAAACACTGCTTCCGCTTGATTTTGACCAGTTCCAGATATGAGATTAGGTACACTTAACAGTTTTTCGGAATTTTTATATGAAACAATTACTGGTAATCGATCAACAAGCTCTTTACCTGTTAAATCTGGGAGTAGCTTACCATCCCAATGAACAACAACTGGACCTACTTCTGATGTATTAAATTCTTTTCGAAGTTGATCTGCTCTATCCTTACGTAAGCGCTGGCGTATTCGGTTAATAGATGTCCGATTTAAAATTAAATCATTTACAACTAAACGCTTCTACAGTAGCTGTTAATATATAAACTGCATCGCGATCACTTATTTTACACCTGTCCAATGCGATTGCAAGTTTCGGTGTTATAAAATTTTTCTTACCTCTACTTTGAAATGTATGAAGATCTAGGAATTCGGATGTGTTACCAATATCTAACGATTTGTTTAAAATATTTTCACCAGCATCAGAATCGCTATCAGAACTTGTAGAACAAATTATTTCGCTGTCAACAGTACGTCCTACAATAAATTAAATTTATAGAATAATTTAAAATGGTTTGATAGAAATTTACTGTCTTACTTGCTTGTTCAATTTCTCCATAAGCTCTCTTTTTCCGTTTTGTAACTGCTTCTAACCGAGTAATTACTTTTTCTTCAGTTTTTTGTAAATTTTTATATTTACCAAGCATACAACCAATTCTGCCTTTTTCTCTTTGAGATAGTAAGAATTGTCGATCTATTTTTATTTTAATAATATCCAATGCATTCATATGTGCAATATCAAAAAGGTCATCTAACTCATTCACAAAACATTCTTGTTTTATCTTATTTATTTCGGTTTTTCACGTTGCATGTTTTTGTAAAGTTCTCCATTCTTCGTATAATGATTCCAACTTCTTAATGTTATTGTGTTCTTGTCTTATTGGAATGCGAGCTTTTTGCCAAAATACAACTATTTCTTGGATAACAAGTTTTGCACTTTCGTGTAAGTTGAGTTTTACTTTACGCATATTAAAAAAAAGTACACGTAACGCCTGTCTTTTTGACGGTAATTTACTACCAATAATTTGGTTGCAAGTACTACCAATTAAAAAAATTTTACCTTGTTCACGAAGAATAATATTTGAAGTAGATGTTGAAGCCATAATGAAAAAATATGTATAATATTTTGTTTTACTATCTATCGTGGTAACTGTTTCGAATCATTAAAATATTAAAAGATAATCAAATCAAATAGTTAAATTATTAAATGCTGTTTGCTTATCTTAGATAATAAATTCAATCAGTTACAAATGTAATAATATAATGATGTTAGATATTTTGTAATCTTGTGAAATTGTCACATTATTAAATAACGTTTTATACATTTTATAAACTTGTATGTTTCATAATTAATTATATATAAAAATATGATGATAATCAAAAAACTATATAAAAAATTTAATTTACCATAAATAATGTACCACACATATTTATATATGAACGAGTTGAAACGAGATATAAATAAAACATTAAAAAAAAAAACGTGGTTATCTGAATAAAATCGTGCTTTTGAATTTTAAAGACTGAGGGGAACGGGTTAAACTTAACCTATCGACATGAAATTTTGTACACATAATTTTTATATATATTGGAACCAAATTAGGGGGTAAGACTGAAAAAAATGTTATAAAAAAAAAATATATATATATATCACTTTTCACAGCACCAAAACGACTACTAATGTACTAAAACAGTTTTAAACCCTAATTGTGTCTGAACACTTTTCAATTATTAAACCGTTTAGTAGTTAGTAAATCACTTACCACTCTACTAAATTACTGGTATAGTTTGAACTAGCCTTTAGTTTAAGCGGTTGGTGGGAACGTACATAAAAACATATCGTTCTGTTTCTTCCGCAATCGGGTGAAAGAGGCAACATTTACGGATTACCGGTTTTCGACAATATCTAATTTTTTTTTTTCGTCTGTACTCAAAAAAGAATAATCGTAGAAATTTGAGATCTTCACCGAATAAGCATTCGAATATGTACATTTTCATAAGAATTCAATTTCTTTTAAGCGTTATTTATAAATTCGCAACATTTTTGCAGTCGAATATTTATAATACTTGCGATTTTAACATAAATTAAACTATAATATAAAACTATTTTAACATAATGTTTCTCATGAGTATTTCATTTCAATAAAAAGCGAATTTTAGTCGTGTTAGAAAATGTAATTTCGGCAAACTTGGTTTTTTTGACGATTTCCGATTAAAGGATATTAGTCTTATTTGTTGTACTGTACAATATAATATTTGTTGATTAAAATTTTGATCGTAAAAACTCTATGAAACTTGTCAAGTACTTAACATTAGCATTTTATAGATGCTGCATAACTTTTTGAGTATGCAAATTAAATATGCACTGATTAATAAATATTTTAAAATTGTAAATTTTTTAAAAAATATTATCTATTAGTACATTTTATTTTCAGCGCAAATATTTTTGAATAATTTGATAATTTAACTTGCCCAAGGCGTCCATAAGTTTTTGTATGAAGTAAAAATAAATAAAAATTTTAGTGGGTTACAATAATACAAATAAAAAAAAGTAATTCTATCGATATCGAATCTGAATAATAAAGCAAAAAAAAATAAGGCAAAAAATGTACAAGGCTCCGGAGAGATTCGAACTCTCGATCTCCTGTTTACTAGACAGGCGCTTTAACCAACTAAGCCACGGCGCCGTTGTTGAATGGTTGTGGAAATGTTTATATATTTAAACACTTTTTCTTATTACAATTTTGTATTATATTTGGATGATAATACCATAAAAAAATAAAAATTATTTTGAATTTGTACATTAAATTATCAGTTACTTTTCATACTCATAAGTATTCACCATTTTAATTTTATTCTAATGACTAAATTAGATTTTTAGTTAAAACTGAGTAACTACATTAAAAATAACATATTTTATTTGGATTTGTGATTTAGAATGTAATTTTTTTTAGCTAATAAGTTAAAAAGTTATCAAGTTACCTAATATAAATATACGTTTTTGTCACTCATTTTAAACAATTATTATAAATACTAATGTCAAATAATTTTCATAATGATTAATGAAAAAATGGAATATTTATTTGATTTTATTTAACTCGGATTATAAGTTAGCTGTCTCATTACATTTCATTACATTTCGAATGAACACGTTTTTAAGACTGAATATGAAAAAATAAATTAAATTTTTCATATTCAGTCACAGTTTTATTAACATTCTACGTACTTACCTGATGATGAACTTTAATTCGAAACCGATCGTACTTTAAAAGTATAATAAGTAAAACTCCAGGCTAAACTTTTATGTATTTATTTATTTATATTTACTAATTGTTTTGTTTATTTATTTATAAATTATAAACTAAAAATTGTTTTATAGTTAACACTCGTAAATTAATACATAAATAAATTATATATATTTGATATTATTCCTGTAATCAATATCATCGACTATCTACTATCTATAATTGTAATTATATTCGCTAGGTAATATAGTTATAGTTAATATTTCCCCTGATATACGTCATCGTTTTGAATATTCTAAAATGTAATACATTTTTTTTAACAAAATGACAACCACCGCATTCCGGTTATTTACATTGCATATTTATTTTATGCCCAAACAAAAATTCGTTAAGTACTAAATAGTGGTAAAAGTAAAAGTAAATTGATGTAACTACATAGCAAAAAGTGCAGTGGTAATATAGAACAAGTAGTATAGAACAAGAGCAAAAAAGAGAGTAAATAAAAACCATTGAAAAAATATAAAATATACCTAGTTTTAAAGAAAATATTTTCAAAAGTTTCATCAGAGCAGATATGAATGTTTAAATCTAATAGTTTTCGCATGAAAAATTTTGTACTCCATAGAAACATTGATAATTCAACAAATTTAATGCACTTGTTACGTATAAGTTTTGAAAAATATTAAATTAAATTTTCTGTTTCAATTTTTAAATAAAACTAGTACCTAACTCTTAACTTGATGAGTCTTGTAATAAATTAGTTAATTAAAAATATTGCTCATATATGTTTAATTCTTAGAACACTGAAAATATTCAATTTATTTAAATGATAATACGCACTTTGTTATTTGTCAATGACCAACGTAGTCGGAATGAATAAAACGTGTGATTGAACGACATGCATTTACGTGTAAAGGTGTTCAAATATGACAGTATATTTTTGATAATTTAGTCAACACTGTGAAATGAATTTTTTTCCCGAGTGTTATTGTTGTAAAATTTGGTTTTTGAATGTCAAGTGTTTGTCGAAAAAACGAATAAAAAAATATTATATAATAAACCAGGGGAGTAGGTATGTACGAATAAAGCGGCTTAACATTATTGTTTTGTAGACAAAGAGTTATGCTTTGGCAAATACGTAAATTTATTTTGATTAATATGATTTCCGTTAGTGCGAAGATAATAGTTTACATTTGGTTTCACTGAAAAATTAATGCAACGCGTTTTGTAGTCAAACTTTAAAAACATTAAAAATCAATACTCTGTTGTTGCGATGTGTGATGTGCTGCGGTTAGCGTTTCGATACGGTTGAGAGGTACGAGAAAGTTATTACGGCGTGTCTAGCGACAGATTACGTTTACTCTAACGTTTTTACTTTAATAAGTCCGCGAAAGGACAATATATCCGTTGGAGATGTCAGCGTTGCCAGGAAGAGTAATAGCGGACGAGAACGCCCATCAACCAAAAGTTGAGAAATCACGGGGCTTTAGCGCTATACCGTGATCCCAAACGGAATTTTTATTATGCTCCCATGCTGATTGACGGATTCCAGTTAAAAACAATCACGGAATTCGTTATTGGAAACGTAACCGTGCATTTACGGGCGAAGTAATAATACAATACAGCCCATCAAAAGCTTTACGTGTTCGGTATGTAAGTTCAACGTATTCAAATGTATTCGTTCGTTTTTTAAATTGTTTCGCAATGATTGGCACGTTTATTGATACGAATGTCAGGGTGCTCGAAGCAATAATATGCGTGCGGAACAACAGTTATTATGTAAATTGCACCGGAAAATGTATATTATTTTCCCGTGATTTGAATATAAATCGCTAGGTATCTTTACAATTGGAAACGGTGCAGTTAAAACATTTCGATTAAATCAAAATTGTAATAATAACGATATATCTATCGCTAATACCTTAACCATCGATCGATGATCGATAACGAAACTGTTATTTTGGCATTGTTATCGATTACCGTAAAATGGGGTAACTCCGCACATAATTTACTATTTTTTTCAAATATTTCTGAAGATTGTCCGGAGTTAACCGCAAAAGAATACCCTTATCAGTATAATCCAATACAATTTAAAAATTATTTTGTCCGAAGTTACCCTTTCAGTCCGGAGTTACCCCATTTTACGGTAATTGTCACTGGAAAAAATGTTTAGTACTTCTAATCAAATCCTATTCATAAATTGTACACAATTATTATATTTATTGTACTTAAAAATTATTATAATTGTTAGTATTTTTTATTTTTATTTTTTTTTTCTGCGGTTATTAAGTCCCTATGACCATCCTGCCTGACGACCAAATCGTCGCACCACCTCTATTCATTATTAAATCCTTCTAGTTTACTTCTCCATCTAATTAATAATGAATAGCAATACGATAGTATTACACTTTATGAGATAAATAAATAAAATTAATCATAGAATCATTGAGATGATATAACAATTGATTTTTCTTGAACAATTTTAAAATATATAATACTTTTTTTTTTTTTATACGTATGTTACGTATGTTATTTCTATAGGCACCATTAATACAATTGTGGAAAAAATCAATCTTATATGTAGTAAAGAATACAAAAATCGTAATTTCTAGTTGATGTTTTTTTACAAAACCAACGCAAAAGGAAAAATGATTTACAGTGTGACACGAATGTTATTCTTTTTATTTTTTTCTATGTAGCATGTTACGATCGTAGTACGACCAAACGTACTCGTTCATAACATTTGTACGCGACGAGTGACACACAAAAAAGTCTTTATCGAGCCTCAATAATAGATATTCGTAACGTAAGGACTTGATAGTTGCTTTAATTCATATCGTTTATCGTTAGCGCCGTATTTCTATTTGTTACGCCCAAGGCCATATCTGGTGGTGGTGGTCCAGGATGTCTGACCCCCCACGAAATTTCTTCAATATTTTACAAATGTTTAGAATAATTATTCTTTTTTAATACCAACATAAATATTTTCAGTCAAAAATGACTTAAGCTCCAATTAATCATTAACTGCTTTTAATTTTATATCATAATATCATATGAAAAAAGAACCGAATGGGCCTCACTCTGTTGTACAGTAGGGGGTAGAGGGTACCTCTTTTATAGGATAGGTCATTACAATGGATTTGTTAAATTTGAATGCAATGATAGGTATCATTATATACGAATAACGCTTCTGAACGGAGATGACTTGTTACTCTAGAATATAATACATTGCTATATATAAATATTGTAATAAGTATATTTTATTTTAAAACTAGAAATTTATTTTCAATTAGGATGGATTGGCAGTTGAATACGGTGGCATAGTTAATTTTTTTAAAAATCATGCATGTAGTTGTTATAATAATACCTTATATTAACAAACTAGTATCAATTTTAATATTTATATATGTGATATCGTATAATGTTTAGTGGTCATTACACATGTTGACAACGTTGACATTGATACTTTGATACCTTGATCACGACTTTTAAAATTAACCATGGATTTTATGTATTTGGTATATTTATTTTTTGACACAAGCAATTTATTTTTATCATTTAACTAGGATGAGTAGGCAATTAAATATAATATGGTTAATAAAATTTTCAAAATCATTATATTATATTATCTTAGTTATACTAGTATCAATTTTATTATTAATATCTATAATATTGTATGTTTTGTTTAAATTACACATGTTGACGTTGATACTTGATTATGACTTTTGTAATCAACCATGGATCGTATGTAATCGCTTTAAATTAATAGGGTTCTACATTTGGATGATTCCTTGTGAAACAATTACATATAACATATTAACATAAAGTAGAGTCATTTTCCACAAATTTTTGCAAAAATTTCAATAATTAAGTTTATTTCAAATGGTCTTAAAAATATTTTCTTCAAGTCCGGTAAAAATGTTTTTATAGTTTTTTGAAGAATAACTTATAGATAGATAACCTAGTGTTAAAATGTTGAACCTTAAGTGTAACAGAATAAATTGTATGAATTTTTATCTACAAAATAACTTGCAAATGATCGTGATTTTGACACATTTTATACAAATTTGAACTTTATGAGATCATAAAAAAAAATTGTGTGAAACGATTTTTAATTTTTTTTAGTTGCAGTAAGTATAACTTATAATGAATCTTGTATCAAATTTTCAAGAGTTTTTGGACAGCCAATTTTTTTTATAGATATTTCAAAAAAAAAAAAACATAGAAAAATTGAAAATTTAAATTGAGTATAAATAAATCAAAAAAATTTAAAATACTTCGAAAACGTTACCATGTATAGAAAACACTAATTTAAATATTTGGTGAAAATTCAAAGTGTATGCGGTTTTTCGTTTTTGAATTAGAGTATTTTATAAAAAAAATGTAGTTTGCCAAAACGTGGTTTTGCGTAAAAATTTACGTTTTTTTGTAATATTTTTATGGGTTTTTCGATGCTTTTAAAAAATATTGAAAAAGTTTGATTTTTTTACTTGTCCAAGTACCATCTCAATTCATTTTCTTTTCAGAAAAGTTGCTGTTTAAGAAAATCGAAGTATTTTTACTGCTCCAAAATGTGATGACAGACACAAAAAAAATAAAAAAAAACACACATCATTGTAAAACCAATAGATTCCACCATTCCATTCAGAATCTAATATGATATTAATTTTAATAAAAGAAGATTAAATCTTTTTCCGTCTTATTTTTAACCAAATATTAAAAGTTAAAATCTAAATTTAATAAAATTATAATGTACATGTTTTAGACCTCTCCCAAAAAAAATTTCTAGATACGGCCTTGGTTACGCCCATGTTATTATTATTGTTGATAATATTAATAAAAAATGAACAAATGAAAATCCCTCTAACTAGATTAAATTGAATATTTTTTTTTTGCGCTCAGATATTTTATAACAGATTAGGTTTTCCCAAACATCTCATTGTTGTGTTTCTTTTGTTAATTTTCAGTTTACAACTAACCGTAAAATATTATCAAATATTTAATACAAGAACGACGTAAAAGAAAGTAACAATACTCTGTAAACAAATAAACAGTGGTGAGTGACGTATAATTATTGCACTCCGAAGAGTATGCGCTGTCAAAGGACAGCAATGAGGACGGTTCGGTGAGGGTTGGAGAAGAGTAATAATTAGTCGGTCGGTATATACACTACCGGCAATATGGATAATTATTTACGTACTATGCATAATTATTTCTAAGCAATGAGTTGTGTCAGCTGGTTTTTGGCAATGTGAATGTCATACATGTTGAATGATCATTTATTTCAGATATTACCTAGGCGTCTTGGAAAACGCCTAATCTTCGTATGAATTGTCACATATTTTATCTTAAGCGTGAAAATAAAATCAATTTATATGTAATTAAATAATATTAATAGTATTTAAATGTTTAAATAATCCTTCATAATTTACTGATTTATTAATCATTTACAAATATGAGCGAACCTACGTCTATCAGTAAGATAATCTATATAGTAAGGGAAGGTCGAATGGAAGAAAAAAATATTAACTCAGATGGATTAATTTTAAAATGCACTTTACGCTTATAAACAATGATAAGTAAAAATGTTTATTGGACTTGCTCGATCACTTTCACAAGTTCTACTTGAGAGGGATTCCCAATTATTTTACAGTACTTCAATGTATATTAGGCTAAGGAAGTAAACAACGTTAGTGGACACAGTTCATTTTCAAGAACCTTTGTGTTTCTAGTTATAAGCGCAATATATCTCAGTGCTTTTGCACAAATATACTTAAAACTAGATGAAAATACTAAATTTGTTTGAAATACCACACCAAAATCTCGAATAGTACTAATTTCTTCTATAAGGTCATTCAAAAAGTGATGCACACAAATAATTCATCTTATTATCGAAGCGGGAATAGACATTTTGAGTTTTATGCTATGTATGCTATACTTCAATGCATTCGACAAATACCACTTTCCAAATCTATTAAGGTTTGTAATATTTTACTATGATATTATACTGTTACAATTACTTATTTTGATAGCACATTTATATATAGTCGACGAATAATATTTTAAATTACAAAATATGTTTTCATGCATATATATATTATATAATAACGCCGACGACTCTGTTTTTGGCATTATATATTTTATGAATTATGTATACATTGACTTCTAGACATTATTTATTGTTCATAGTGACATAATGACGGATCACTTGTACGCTACATTGCCAGTTAAATATTTTAATGAAGTGTTTAAAACAGAATCGGGATTAAATTTATTTCCAGTCTAACGGCATGTAAATCAGGCGAAACAAGTCCCACGACAATAAAAGAAAAATGTGTAAACTAGATAATATAAAGAAATGTAAGCTAGGAAAGGAAGGGTATTGACAAATTGTTGGTCTGTTAGTTCAGGCTAGAGACTCCTTTTTTATTAATTGTAATTAATCACTGTGCAAGCAGAAAAAGTGGTTTCCTTTCGTTATATTTTGATAAAATACATGTTTCTATTATACTCTGAAAATTTATTTTATTTTTATTTTTATTTTCCTAAAACCATTACTCTAATTTTTACGAATAATACAGAGTTGATAGTACAGAGATAATTTATAAAAAAATTAAAAACGAATTTATTAGAGACATGTTTTCAGTCTACTCAACTAGATATCATTACTTGGAAGTCATAAGTGAACAGAAATGCATAATAAATCATAGTCTTCAGAAAAATCATATGTAAATTAAAAAAAAAAAAAAAATAATAATCAATTGCTGTTACGTAGGACATCAAGTTACGACATATACAACGCTTATACCAGTAGCGGATTCAGAGGAGGGGCACAGGGCACATGTCCCAGCTGTCAATTTTCTATCGACAATTTTTTTTATGTTACTACGAGTATCTTTTAAATGAAAAATACAATAAATAAGAATGATACTACCTATTAGCATAATAATTATTTAAATTTAAACTGGATAGATATGTTTGCATAAATGAAGACTTCAACTTGTCTATAAGATTGTAAAGTATGAGAATCTATAAGGATGTTTTTATTTATTAATGACTACATACACGAATAATAATTTGCTTATAGGTATAAATTATTTTCTTGTTGTGTGATATTATGTTATCAACATTATATTAAATATATTACGAATTTTGTTTAAAAATAAGAGTATGCACTATTAATTATGATTAAAGAATCATTATACAATTAATATGTACCCCCCCCCCCCCCCATCAAAATATTCAAGATCCTCCCATGGCTTATATTATGTACAATGTATATAGTAGGAGGTAGTGTTTCACAGAGATTTACTCAACGCAATAGGAGGAAAAATGAAAACATTATAAAACTACATTTAGTAGGTACCGAATGAATGCGACAAAAATAGCATCGAAATCCAAATCGGTAGTGAGTTGAACCCAATTCCAATGAATTTTTCGTGATTTTTCAAGATATTTATAAAATAGAATAGTTAATTTAAAAATTCTGAATCTATTTTCAGTTTTTTTTATTTTGATCTTAGTTTAAATATTTATCGCTTAGAAAGGTTTTTAAGGAGGTTTATCGATATCGGATTTTTTTTTAAATTTGCTCAATTTTTTTTTTATTGATCAGTAATAATATTGATTGTAAATTTATAATTAATGGTAATATAAAGGATCTTCCAATAAGGATGCTCGATTTTTAAATGTAAATACAATAAGTTGTGAGTGAGATATTTACTAATTTTTTGTTTTTATTTGAAAGATAATTATGGCAATTAAGTATGAAATGTTACGTCATTCAAATGTCCATCACGGTTCCTGGTGGCATGTATTCGAGAGGTCCAGTTTTCTATGACTGTCGCATAAATCTGTTTGAATTTGGTTGATTGCAAAATCAGCACAAAAACGTAAAATAAGTATTTTTCTGAAAAATCTGAAATATGTAAAAAAAAATAATGTACGTTCAAATTTTAGATTTAATATCATGGCATTGAGAAATGAATTTGTTTCAGCTATATTTTACAATAAATAAAAAAAGAATGCAAATGCTATAAGTCCCGAGCCCTGATTATGATGATCGGAGTCATTTTTCTGGTCGAAATCGTGTACAAAGACACAAAAAAAAAAATAGCATGTGCTAAAATAATAGACGATTACTATTGCTGAGGGTTCGATTATCGGCATAATGGTAGAATTGAAGGTTTTAATAATTTTTCTGCATTTTTCTCAACTAAATTCCCTATTGAACTAATTAGAACCCATTTTCCATCTTTATATTTTTCACTTTTTATTTAGCGATCATCAGACCAACCATTTTGGTCAGTATAGTGTATACGGGCGAAAAATAACCGCATCAATGTAAAACCAACACATTGCTCATTCCAGTCCGAGTCTAAAAATAAAGATAGGAAAAACTGCTCTAAAATAAGGTAATTTTAGATTGTTTCATGGAAACAATTTAGACGATTAAATATTTAATTTGAATTAACCTTTCGTCAATCGTTGGGTAGATTAATAGGTATACATAACACTAATTATGATTGAGGATAGTACATCACTATGCATAGCGTGTAGGAAATACGGAAGTATTTCGATCAACGCATTGCCATACAAACCCGCTCGAAATAATTTACATTTATTAGATTTTAGTTTAGCACACGTACAGCAATAATAGTATTATGTGCATGCGACACGTAATGATTGTTACGATAAACCATACTACTATTATTATTTGTACTATTATCAGTCACATTATTTTTAACGAACCACCTTGTTAATTAAAACCCGAAGACGGATGTTCATCGCGAGAAAACGAATATTGTCCAAGCCTTAATTCAATCGAATTTGTACGCCTAATGTTATTGTTGGCCATTTATTAAATTTTAGTCGATAAATCTATTCGACGAACTTTTGTTTTAACGAATCACTCTACGTAACGAATTGTTTTACGAAACCATGATGTTTTCAAAAAAAAAAAAAAAAGTTTCCATTTCACCAATTTATTTTAAAATATTATTTCATTATTTTATTTTTACGGACCGAAAAATACTCATTGGATGATATATTTAATATTTATTAAATGTTTTCAAATGTTTTTACATCAACTATAATTAGAATGTATGTTAGTAGCTTGATAAAATAACACAAAAAAAAAAAAAAATGTATATCAAATCAATCATAATACTATGACATTATATTACTACACTATTACAAAAACGTGAAAGTACGATTCTCGCACGGACATTGTAAAACGTCAATTCTATAATTATGTGAGGTATAATTTTATAAAAGGTGCATGTAATTATGCTGCGTTCGGTTTTTTTTCCCGATATTAAATATATTAATATATTAAAATAGTATTCAAAATAATACACGATGCAGTTCACACCGATAAAATAATAATTAAGTACAACCTAAATATTCAATTATATGGTTTAGTATAGTTATAAATAGAGTTAGGATTTTGTGATTCCACGAAACTCAAGAAAGACCACTTAAAATAAATAAACTAACTAAAACCTAACTCGAGCCACAATAGAACTGAATAACCAAAAGAAATTTAAATTTAATATTATATAAAAAAAATTAACTTAATGTAATAAAATATATATACAGTAAGTTCTCGTTTAACGTCACCTCATTTAGCGTTGTTTCGCTATTGTGTCGTAGAAGTTATGTTTCGTTTAACATTGCTACGGTTTCAGTATAACGTCGTTTGTAACACATGTGTTCATCAAATTATTGTTATATTTATATAATTTCATATAAAAATATGTAATTTAATATGGTCGACCTTTTTCGGATAATACATGTTATTATTTTTATTGACATACTTATCATACGAGAATACAATTTGTATTTAAGTAATACTATGTAGGTATTTCGTAATCGTTTTTCATTTTATTGATGGTCAGTTGTTCAACGACACTTTTTGCAGTCTTTTTTTATGTCTATACAAATACGAATTATTTAAGTGTCAATAAATTAACAATAAAGAATAAAATAATTAAATCGTGTAATTATAACAACCCTTATAACAACTATATGTTATACAATACATATGTCTACATACATTGTTATTTATTGGCAGGAACCCATTATAATAAAGTGTGGGTAAAAAGTGTTTCACTTAACATTTTTTCGATTAACGTTGTGTTTTCTAGGAACCCAACCTCGACATTAAACGAGGACTTACTGGATATATATATTTGTAATATATACATAATTTAGATATAAGTTTTGTTTCAACTGTACGAATTAATATACAAATACACAGCGATTAATATGAAACATAACACATCAAAGTGAGTTTGAAATTCTAAATAATAAATGAAAATGTAAATAATTTATGTCAATAGCCAGTAGCTTGTTGATTTAATTTAAATCTATTAACTTTCGTAGAAATCATAATTTTTACTGAACTTATAAATCAAACATTACAAAAAACACACGAATGACCCACGACCATGGAATACATTATATTTATATAAATATCGACCTTTCATTTATTTTAAATATGCATAGATGTAAAATACATTTTTTGAGCATTTTAATAAGAGTGAAAAAAAATTAACTTAAAATTAAAAAAAAAAAAAATAGCTAAAAAAAGCAATTTACATTTGGATTATTTTATTCTGCGAAGAATGAATTAAACTCATAGCTAACGAAGTTCTTAGCTCTGTTCTAGATCAACAGAAAATAAATAAAAATGCCAAAAAATCTGAGCTCTATTTATACATAATATTACAATTATAAATAATAAAATAATAAAAATTAAATTAAAATTAACAATATGTAAATGGTTAACACTCGTAAATTAATATATAAATAAAAGCTTGACCTGGAGTATTACTATATTCGTAAATTATTCGTACTAGGTTAATCAATGTTAATAAAATCGTTGTTCAAGTCTAGGTCATGATTTTATTTTATCTTATTTTCCCATATAACTGACGATGAATTTTTAATTCGAAACTAGTCGTATTTGACTAATACACTAATATTCCAGGCTAAATGTTTATTTATTATATTATTATATTTATTTATTATAATAAGAACTATGATGATACTGATTTCGGTTAGTTATAACTTATTATATAACCAATAACTCCGCCGGAATAACGCGTAAGAGCTTATACCATCGTATTATATTTTGATTTGGACGCATAGTTGAGAAAAGTCAAAAGAGCCGGATAAAATGCAAGCATAGTATTGTACGTGTTCACTGGAAACACCGACATTTCGAAGTTCAATATAGTCGTTTTCGCGGTCGTATCGCTACAGTAAATACTAAACGAAAATACGTAACAATATTCGTAGGCATGTATGCTCGATGCGGTGTACGAGCGCTTTGATATTAGAGTATCAATATGTGCATAGGTATATTTATTCATTTTTTTCCGCCAACAACAGAACGGTCGATTTTTAAATTGAATTTAATATTTGCTGGAGAAAAACGGTCTATCGGAGGAAATGGTAATTTGTTTTGTGGGCAAATTGCTACGGCCAGATTTGGCTGCATTACCATGTATAATGCTTTGCGCGCTCACTGCAGCTGAAAATAATGAAACGAGCGTACAGTAAAATAAAATAAATATAACAATACGGCACGTATAGTCTGCGTTAAAGTATAGTTTTTTATTTCATTTTTTACGGTTATGTATTATATTACTGCTCAAAATCCTGAATGTCCCATCATTACATTTGTCCGTCCCGAATGAAAACCTCAAAATGGGTTTTTCTTGAAAAAGTAATTGACGAGAAATAACGATGGAATAGCAGACGACGAATAATGAAAAGCCGAAAGACACACCATCAAACAATGTATAAATATTATTGCATGAAATTAAAAAAAGTTAAAAAAAAGTTAATACGCTGTTAGTGAAATAACATATTTTTATTCGTATTTTTTCATATTTACTGCAGTATAATTTCTGCAGTAATTTAATATATGAATGTAGTATTTTCTATTTCAACTCCAAATGTGATCCAGAGGATTTTATTGACATTCAAATTTTATGTGTTTGTTCTGTATTTTTTTTTTCTTTAATCGTTTCGCCGTCAAACACTTTTTATACAAAACGGTGCTTCATTAGTTTTAGTGATGCTCTTTCTGTAAAATATTTATGAAGGTTACTTTATAAAGATAAAAGCTTATTCTTTTAGTATCTTTTTAAAATGTACGATTGCATTGAAAACCAGTAAGATTTTTGCATTATCTTAAACTAAATTATTCATTTTGGTTTTTTTTTCGTAATAAAGACGAAAAATAATCTTGTTTATAAGCGATTTATTTTCTTATCATGATATTTATTTATGGACTCGGAAAAATGAAAAAAACAATCATATTACTGACGATAATATTCGATTTGAATTTCTAATGCTTACAAATTTCATTCCTACTCAAAAGATATAGGTAATCAGCGTCAGAATTCATAATGCAGCGCCGAGAATAAATTAATAATAATAACGTATAAGTAACTAACCTTAACGAAAAATCGTAGTCGGGAGAATGGCGGTACATTTTGAACGTTTTCATATTATTAGTCGAAAAAATACACAATTAAAAATAAGGAAACGGAGAAGGAAAAAAAAAAAGGTATTTGTTTCGTTCGTTGCTCTTGCAACATACTTTTGTGTACGGCGCGTATATATATATATATACGATAGAGAAAAAAAAGGCACGGAAAGTTCGTCCCTAATTGACGGCCCCTACCGGAAAAATATATTCGCAACCGGCTCGAGCCAAGTCCGTTTTCCGTGACCGTCTAATTAATAGCAATACATAGTCATGCGCAGATCTACATTTCAGGGGGTGCCAGCATCATGTTCGGGTCCTATCCGAACTGAACGTGTAGATACATAAATTATTGAATAAACATAACTTTATTTTTTTATTTATCGTTGTGTGATATATTAGTTCCTATCAATATGTTTTCCATTTGAATCTCATACATCCTTCTCAAACAGCTTCAATTACTTATGAATCGTACTTCTACATCCAATTGTATCTGTTATGTTACGAAAAAAAGTTTTTGCACGAACATTTAGAAAGTTTAATTATAGTTATTCTATTACGAAACGTGATTTATTTTTTATTAGAGTGAATTACATTTAATTAGATAGAATACGGACACCTTACTGTTGGATTAAGACCTTCTAGGGCCCTATCACAACATTTCGGGGAAGGAGGTATAGGCAGATATTTATTCACATCCGTGGGCTTAACATTTTTGTCTGATCCATTAGCGTAAATAGATATTTTTAAACGCTTCAACCTACTAACTAGTGGCTACTCCTATTTTATTCTAGTTGAGGCACCTAATATACAAGTAATAGGAACATAAAAATATGAAATACTAAATAGCTACACATTTATTTTTTATTTTAACTGTGTAAATATTTATTTCTTTATTTCCTTTATAACTTACAAACATAGGCGCGTCTAAAAATTGTTTGCATGTATGGCTCATAAAATTTTTCATTAGGAAAATTGAAATTTTCATTTAGGATACGAAGACAAAGAGTGACTTACACTGTCTCGAGAACGTAAATGTTTAGTAATTGTAGTAGTTATTTTGGTAATAGTAGCTAGTAAATAATACACTCACTCTATTAAAAAAAAAAAAAAAAAATGTCTATAACATAACATACAACTATAACTACATAGGTACTTATAGCTATAGATATTAGATAGTAAATATTATTGGTTAGTTTTTGTCACAGACATATTATGTATGTATAATATTTTATGTTAACATTTTTATTATTTAGTTCTGTTTTATTTAATCAATCTTTTTACTTTTTAGTAATTATTTTTAATGATTTAAGTATAAATTTAAAACGAAGCTGGATTTTGCAGGTATGGCTATTACCAAAGTAGCCATAGCCGTAAACACGCTTATGCCTACAAAATATGGTTTTTCCCAATAACGATAGTCCATAAATATTCCAGAACATTCTGGCGTACCAACAAAATTAAATAAAAATTATAGATATCAAATATTAAAATACACAATTTATTTTCACGTTTGGTGCGGTTCGATAACGTTCGGGGGGGGGACTTAATCCCCTCAAGTATCCCCCAAATATCCGCCTATGAAAGGCATCCGGGCACACCCGAAAACCCCCGTGCGCATGCGTTATCGTCGCAACGTTTAACAACGATTATTATACCGTGCGTCGGTTTCGGCAATGAGTACAAGTCGCGGTTTACGTAATTTATAACCGAAACGTACACCCCAGTATCGTATTTAGACATTTTGCGCCCGATGCCTCTTTAAGGGGCCTATTTACGGAAAATATAAGAGATAGATCCTCATGAACCTTTTAGATATTCTAAAATCAATGCTGTTGTTGTGTAATAGACACGCCGCCACACGCGATAACATAATACGCTGTACTATTATAAGCAACTTATGTTTATTCACATTATCACAACAAATTTGAGAACTAATATTATTAATATAGCTATATTGCTATAAAGACATTAATAATGTATATTAATAAATTAACATTAATTTATGATACTGTTATTAAAAACAAAAAAAAATAATTTTAAAAGTTCAATAATTCACAAGTGAGCAAATTTCCGATCACAAAATTTTGGTGCCCCGAAAAACTGGCGCCCGGGGCAACTTTAGTCAGTGCCCCCCCCTCCTTTAAATGTGGCCTTGTACACACCAGAGATTGTTAAATCGCGCGTTGTTTTCAATAATATTTTTACATACGCAAATTATCGTTCGTTCGTAACTCGACCACTGTAATGACAGCTTACAATCCTGCTGAAATTATATGTGCATCGCACTCTCGCGAGGTTAGAGTAAGATATATTCAATAAAATATGGCCAAAATTATAAAAAAGAATTCAATAACTGGATAAAAATGTACATAAAATAACTTCATGATGTCTTATAATATTTAGTGACATTCAAGTTACTGCGATTATATTTATGATGTAGTCGCGACTCGCGGCTGTACGGTATAATCGACTGATTTCGTATATACGCACGTGTACGTTATTAACGTCTATTATTTTATTAATTCGTTAAAATTGGCAAACATAGAAATATGGATTGTGTAGCTGGAGGTTTGTAGATCATTTTATAGTAATTATTTGTTTTAATATATTTTCATAATCCTCTTTTATTACACGTCCGTCATTCATTATGAATTAGGAAGCCCCGTCAATGTTAAGTTTGAATTAAAGTTAATTATAGTATACTTCCGATTGTTTCCCAGCTGAATTTTTTTTTTTTTTTTTTTTACTTATAGATAATATTGTTAGTTACAACAATTACTTTTAAAAATCTGCGCGAGTTTGCGCCGTTTTTAGTTATTAAAATTTTAATGTCGAAAAAATTTGGAATTCTCAAAATACGAGTGGTTTAAGATTATTTTATTTTTTTGTATCCGTTACAGAACTAAATGTATATTCTGGATACTATAATTGTTGATAATTATTTTTCTTTCGTAGGATCTCGAGATAGTCACATGAGTCTAAGTAGAAAATATTTATTTAATATTATGGACAAAAATCTATCAAAAAACTTTGTTAAAAAATGTAATTATTTATAAATCGAGTTATCGAAATGACTAATTCAGATAAATGATCAAACCAAACACATTTTATTGCGTTTTATTTCTGAATTAAAAACTAAATGGGTTAGTTTTCAAAGAAAAAAGACAGATTTTTTTCAATACATAACACTTAGTTGAATGACAAAATACACTTTCCTATACATTTGAGTTGAATAAAGAAAAAAGGAAGTGGTAGACCAACTATTCCATTTATTTAATTCTAGTGAACGTTCTTCTTTCTAACGTAAAAAAACCGAAAAATTACGTAATGAGAATAATACGTCATAGCTGTCATACGCTACTCAAATGAGTCTTCGTTCACTTGGAAAAAACCTAACCTAACCCAAACGACCCCAACTCGGGCACTAAAATATAAAAATGCATTTGAAGATAGTTTAAATCATATTACCCCGCTTACAAAAAATAAAGCTCTTTCTATACTCGTGGAGGCTAAAATTACAAAACATCAATATAATATTATAAGAGAACAGGCAAATAAAAAAAATTACAAACTTTATCCACTTTATTATGTGGTGAGGCAAGCAAAAAAAGAATGTTTTCCTGATGCACAGTTTATCTCCATTTCAGAAAATGTTGGTGAAATTAAATTACAATCATTATTGGATTATACTATTCAGCGTATTCTTATAGTGCAATCTGATGTAATTAAAACATTGCCATATAAACAGTTAAATAAGTTATTTTTAATATCAAAATGGGGTTTTGACGGAAGTTCAGGTTTAAGTCAATACAAACAAAAGTTTGATGACCAACGTAATTTAAATAATGATAATGGTTCAAACGCCAGTATTTTTTTAACGTCTTTTGTACCTATACAATTGATAAATGTTGATCCTAAATCTACAAATAAATCTATTATATGGTAGAATTCACGACCTTTTTCACCACGATTCTGTAGACCTATAAGACTCCACGTTAGCTATGTAACTACAGAAATAGCAATTAAAGAAAAAAAATATATTGAAACACAAATCAATGACTTAGTTCAACTTCTGTTTTTATAGACGAAAAACAATTAATAATCAAACATTTATTGCTTTTTACAATAATAGATGGTAAAGTATGCAATGCTATTACGTCAACAAAGTCGGCTGCAAAATGTTATCTCTGTGGAGAAACATCCAAAAAGTTTAATAATATAGATGTTATGTTAAAAAAACCAATAACTTTGTCTAATAGTAACTTTGGTTTATTCACATTGCATTCACGGATAAGATTTTTCGTGTGCTTATTATATGTTTTATACAAGCTTGATATCAAAAAATGGCGAGTCAGAGGAAAAGACAAATTAAAAGTAGTTGAACGCAAAAAACGAATTCAAAATGATTTTAAAAACAAAATGGGACTGCTTGTCGATTATCCAAAACAAGGATATGGAAGTACAAACGACTGAAATTCAGCTCGAAGATTTTTTGAAAATCATATTTTGTCTAGTTCTATAACGGAAATTGATATAGAAATAATCAACAATTTTAAAGTTGTGTTACAAACTATTTCAAGTGGTTATTATATAAACATAGAAAATTTCGAAGCGTACACTTTAAAAACTGCAAAATTATTTGTAGAAAAATACCCTTGGTACAAATTGCCGACAACAGTTCACAAAATTTTATTACACGGTCCAAAAATAACTAAAGAAATGGCCTTACTTCCAATTGGAATGCTTTCCGAAGTGGCTCAAGAAGCTAGAAATAAAGACATCAAAAAATACCGAGAAGGATTTTCTAGAAAATGCTCAAGAAATGAATCGATGGAGGATATTTTGAATTTGCTTCTCATATCATCTGATCCTTTGATATCTAGTATGAGACAACTTCCACGAAAAAAGGATACCAAATTTTCAAAAGAAGTGTTGAATATGCTGTTGCCAATATCGGAAGAAATTATTCAACATGAAACTGACACGGATAATGACAACACTAGTGACTCATACGAAGATTCTTCGTCTTCAAATTAATATAATTATATATATTTGTTATTAAAATGTATTTTGATGTTAATAAATAATTATAGTTGAATATAATATTGTTATATAATATTATTACATTTTGGCCACAAAATATTGAAAATATCCCACTGTGCCTCGGTATACAGTGTATACAATGAACCTGGTAATCGGCCAAAATAACGAGTTTTAAAAATGAGCGAAAATATACGATTAAGCATTTAGTGATAATAATTTTGAAAAAATAATTATGCATTAAGTGAAAAATGTTATACAATACCATTTACAAAGTTCTAATTATCATTAGTATTATAATTTGTAATTAACGAATGAAGTTTTTTTTAGCACAGTCCTTGTACTTTTTTTTATCTCTGGTTGTTCTCCAACATTATACGGTTCTCGTTATAATTCTTCTATATTTCAAATTTACTATATAACATCAATAAATTTCCATGTAGTAGGGTGGCTTTCTGCTAAAGAATATTTATTATATTATTAAAAATAGTAATTATTAATAAAACAGGTTATAGTTAGACAGTTTTATAAGTTTTGAAACTATATTAAAATTTATGGTATTAAAAATAGAAATTAGAATAAATGCATTCTACTGCAACGTTTCTGGTACACTTCCGGAGAAAATGATCGCCGGGATCGGAAACGTAAGCCAGACGAATCGCGTTGTCTGGTGCATGAACCCTATCTGCTGTCTCTTTCCGCCACTGCCGTCGTCGTGTATTATCCATCTCTCGTTGCCCGAACAAGTTCTTGAAGTTTATTGAAACGCTTGCGACAAGCGCGTAATATTTAGGATTAAAAACTTCTGAGTATAGAAAAAACATGCAAATATGTTTTAAAAAAGAAACAACATTTTTTTTATTTCACCGAAAAATTAACGTATAACTTTTACTTATTATTATTGCTTATACTATCATCAATGGTATTTAAGTAAAAAAATTATGTTTTAAATTATTCGAGAGCTAATGATCAAACTTAACGCGTGATTGTGGGTTTGAAATACAAAACCAAAGAATGAGTTTACGATAAATTTATATTATTTACATTTTTCACTATTTTTTCACCTTGAAAATTGCAGTATACTGTAAGACATTTTTTTTTATGTTTGCAAACGTAAATTTTTGATGTTTATTTGAAAACAAAATTTTACACTCGGAAAAGCTTCGTTCCACATCGATGGATGAAAGTGGCGCATACATAAAAGATACTATATCATAATTTATTAGATCTTCAGGCAATATTTTAATTTTCTCAACGTAGTGTTCCATAGTTTTAGAAATTTTGAACACAATTTTTATACTAAATTTTTTGTTTAAAACGCCATTAACCTTTATTGCGAGTATAAAACTTAATGAATCAGATAAAAAAATGTGTAGGTAAGTTTCTACCGGCGATATACATCAACGCGTATGAATTTGACAATTCCAATCGAAAAACGCGTTTAAAATCGCGTTATGTATTTAAATGTGACATACAATAAATAAACTTTATGAGTAGTTATGATATAATTAGTTAAAATAGTTAGAATAGAAGTTCTGGAGCTTAATAACAATACATTATTATTGGTGCACCATCGCAGAAGTATGCGACGCGAAATTTGGTTTGCAATAATGGTGTACGACAAACGGAAAAGATTATCATTCAAACTCTATTGTAGAGCATTACATCACACACGATTTCCATACGAACAAGTGCGTAGACGCATATTGGCTCACCGCGGCGTCTCGATGGCAAGATCTCCATTGACATTAGTAATTTTTTACATCTTGTATTTTGTTCTAGTACGGTTCAATAATAAGGGGCTTCATAAGAAATACTAAGTCAGATTTGTACATCTCCATCCCTTGATTGATAGCGAAAAATAAATTTCGAATTTTTAATTTCCATAAAATTACTTTATACACATGTTGTAGTACTAGCTCCTAGTACTCTTACTCTGTCTTATGAACTTAAATTTGTTATAATTATAAAATCAAGAAATCAAATAATTTGATGTTTGATTTCGATACATTGCAATTTCCACAACATCTTACATGTATGTAAATTATACATATTTGTGTACACAAATATCAACGACGTGTAAACAGTTCTGGTCCGAGAGCAGGCAGTCAGATTAGATATATGGTTGGTTTATCTCATAGCTATAGAACGTGGTACTTACAAAACAAATTTTCTAAAGCAATTACTATAGTTGCGTGTTTGTTTTCTTATGACTCATTTACACAGAAATGTAATATGCATAATTTCTGCAATATTATTATTATAGTATACATACGGTACATTACTTATACAGTTTCATTGTATTTTATGAAAATCTTAAACCACTGTGCCAGGGCTTATTCGACAACAATCCTAAATTGGAACCAGAAACTTCTCTTGTGCTCATCTACTCGTATTTACCTTTTCCGATTCATTCAGATATTTACATGGTTTAACATTCTTATCCATCGAAAAATAAAGTGTTCTAATCATGCTTTAGTTTTTCATCGAGCCCGTGCAAAAATTTTAAAAATCATAACGTTAATTAAAGCTGAACCAACGTTCTTGGGAAAATAAGACGCGTAAAATACGTATAGAATGAATGTTTTATAAAAACAGAACTAATGAAAAACAAGTGTTTTTAGTGCTGTAAGTTTTTTTTTTATTAATTAACACAGTAGATATCGCTCTGTAAACTCCTACGGAAAACGTAGCCGTCTGACCCCGATGTCTGAGTGAGGGACTGGTTGTTCGATTCGGGTTGCCGACTTGACGTGAAGTGGTAAACGTTAGATGATCCACGGTATCAGCCTAAACTGACATTCGTTTGTGTTAAAATTGTATATCTAGTATTAGTGTTGTGGTTTTTTTGATTGCAATAGGTATAGCACTAAATTTTCAATATTTTTACTCAATCACTATACGTGAAATTAGAATAACCATTTTTCAAAACTTATCATTGAAGTCAGAACAGCATTAAAATATATATATCCTCACCGGTTATCAGAATATTTATGAAAATTGAAATAATAAGATGAAAAATTAAGTAGCCGTCAATGTTGCAAGAACTTAAACCGACTCAATATTCTGCCTTTAAAAAAAAATCGGAAAAATGTTTATAGTTTATTTTTCCGATTTTTTTTTAAAGGCAGAATATTGAGTCGGTTTAAGTTTCTTGCAATTAACGAATCATAGCGTGCGTAGTTCCAAATACAATTAATAAAAGAAAACATTATTATTATTATTATTATACGCATTTAAAATAAAATTATGAGGGCTAAAGCGTGAAGCGAATTCGTTTACAACTATCGTCTATACCGTTTTAAACTTCGGTTGACAGATAATTATTTTATGGAGTACGGTCGAATCCTACACGTTCTAAAATGCGATCTGCTATGATACATATGGTTTTATTTTTTAGCCATATTTTGTTAAAAAAAAACTTAATAAATAACAACAACAAATATTATAACAATGAAAGAAAGAAAAGAGAAAATTTAAGGTAATAATGAGAAAACTTACTTTACCCAGAAGTTGTTCTATATATATATATATATATAATTATACAGTATGAAATAAGATCAAAGTTGGTGACTTCTTCGTGTCTTTTTTGATTTCGAACCGCGTATTTTCGTTTATTTTCTTCGTTAAAAAAAAAAAAAAAAGTATTATATTACCTAGTGAAAATAAACTTTTCACTACTGGCGTCGGAGCAATAATATTCTACAAAAAACGTACCGCAGACTAGAGCAACCACCGAGTTCTTCTCATTCTTATTTGCACGAAGACGCGTCCGTAATCACACGCGCAAGTGAGTACCGCAGTACGTTACATTTTTATCGAATGTAGATATCTTTACGTCCGACCAAATCAACGATGTAAACGCACATAAACAATTTAATCAGTGCCGATGAAAATCGACGATCGATATTTTTTCGTTTTAACGATTGATATTATTATTTTGTGGTCCGGGTTATCAATGATTAACTTTCACCTGAGAAGTTGTCGACCGACCGATTCGGTATAAATGATAAGAAAAACGCGTTTTGATTGATAAATAAAGGATTAACGACATAATCGCCTGGAAATAAAATCAATATTCAATTATAATAATACAAGATATAAAATAGCATTTCCTGTTGATGCACTGAATGAATCCGAAAATACATACATCGATTAGTTATTTTACATACTAGCTAGATTATTTATAAGCTAAAAGTAACGATTTTAGTTGTTTAGTATGTAAAATGTATTCTTGCATATTTCAAAGTATAAAAGCTATTTTGTTTTTTTTCTATTTTGCTGATATATTTTTCATTTTTAGAAATTTGTTATTTGCTATTTGGCTTTTTTAAGTCTTTTTCTATTTCGTAGCATTCAAAAAATGTTTTCTCCATAATAAGTTATTATTAATAATCAATAATTATAGTAGTATTGATTACTTATATTTATAATTAATTCATGTTCATTTATTAATTCTTCTTCTTTTTATGGAAAGTTTAAATAATATATTTATTTATATTATATAGCAACGTGATCAGTATTTTAATAATAATAGTTTGACATTTTATTTTTACAAGATCAATTTTTTTCGCATATTTTTATATTTTTAGTGTATGACACTTAAATGAATATTTATATGAGCATGTTATAGCGCTTATAACTACCATTTTTAGAGCTATAAGTTATGAGCCCTGGTTATTATCGCCGCGTTGTATTCAATTCAAAATCATATTGACTTTTATATAAATAATAGGTTGTTGGCGTAAATAACGTTGAGTTAGAAGTTTAGATAGAACACGACGGTAGAACACGATGTTGTACATATTATGTATATATTATGTATAATTAATAATAAATAAATAATAATAAATGTATATATTACTAATAAATATATATTTTTATCATTTTAATGAAATACTATGTATTTTAGTATATCACTTACTCATACACCAAAAAAACTGAAACTTCTTTTAAATATTGTTAAATCATTTTAAACATTAATTGTAATATTTATAAAAAACGTTTTTAGTTGTTAACCAAATAAACAATTTTAGTAATAAATATAAAAGATGTTAATAATGCATTAACTAAGCCAAGTAAGTATGTATTATATATATGTAGTGTGTATGAAAAATGGATAAGGTGCACAGAACTAAATGATATGTATGAAAAAAGTTTTATTAATAAATTGTACATAAAAATAAAAAGAGAAGTATTCACAACTGTGTTTCAAACTAGTAGTATGAACAATCACATTTTTGGCCAAACATTATTTACTAATCATAGGCACCAATTAATAACAATAATCATTAATTCCTATATAACATTAAGATTAAAAAGCACAGCCAAACAAATTGAAAAACCAAAACTTTGCATTAGAAAAAAATTTACTAAACTAATAACATTAAAAAATGATTAAAAATAAAATTGTAAATGAGTAGGTACCTATATAATAGTTAAATACTTTGTGCAATGAAGATATTATGTATTAATAAGTGTTAAAATTGTACATAATTTCATTTGTATTTATTTTGTTACAAAAACTCAACACATAATGTCACTTTTTTCCTTGTTTTACTTTCAGTAAAGTATATAATTAATATACCTATATATATATATATATATTTATAAGATTTTATTTTTATTGTATTCATAACAGATATAAATTAATTTTGTTATTCTTTTTAATTTTAATCTTTGATAATATGAATAAAATTTTAATATACTGTTATCACATATTTTAATAATTATTCCGTATTCAGGAATCGATATTATAGTGTAGCTATAACATATATTATATGTTATAAGTACATAATTATAGTATAATATTGTATATTATTACAGTATACAATACATTAATACAAGGAACAGCACCGGGCATTAAGCGGTCATTGTCTTTAATGTCATTAGGTGAAAAGTGTTTACTACAAACTTTGTACGACACAAGATGTTTTGCTACTGAACAAAATTCCATCCATCTAATTTTCAAACCCTCATCATCCGTTGGAAATCTATATTACACGGGTTATACTTAAAAAAAAAAATAATATTACACCTATTCATTTTCAAATATTTAACTTATTGATACAATTTTATTTCCGAAGTTTTGTCATAAGCGATGCCACAATTTGGAACAACACATTTAAACTTCATATTGTTAGTGTACTAACACTAAGCTAACGTTGGTTATTACTTATTAAGTAGTAAACTTAACAAAAACGAATTAATTTGTTTATAATCAATGCGCATGTGCTATACAGTGTACAGTACCGTATACGAGTAAAAAACGAGCACTCTCTATATTGCCACCAGTGGCGGCCTGGCCAGGTCGGCAAGACGGCGATCGCCGACTGGGCCCCCTTATAATAAGGCCCTTTGAAAAGAGCCGTAATTTTTTTTCAGGAATGGCCAATTTAGAGAATAAAACTATTTTTATATAACATAATAACCCATACCATGTACAACATGTCAATTATTATTTTCTGTTATCTTAAAATTATATTGAATTGATTAATGAACTTATATTAATGTACATTGTACTATTTGTAGCTTGTACAGACAGTAAACGTAGTTCCTTGATTTGAAATTAAAAATAGTATTTCTCAGTAAAATCGATTGGGACGATCACACGACCACAATAATATTATATTATTAGACACTAGTTATTACTCTTGGCTCACGCAGTCACGCGATTTATTTCTGATATAAATAATACTATATAATGTACAATACCTATATATTATAAAAATTATTTTTCTTTTCATTACTATTTATCGTTATCGTCGCTTATCGAAACGATGTGTTTGCGACACTCGAGCCACGTGCGTCATTTTTTTTTATTTGTGTTTAATAATAACTATTTTGTGAACCCAAGTTTGTTTTCTATTTTTGGACGGTTTGAATAATTGAAAAGATAAGTAAAAGTTCTTCATTTTTCTTCTATTTTGTTATAACGAGATTTGCAAACTAACGCAGCTACTGTACCTGGTAAACGTACATGTGGTAATACAGCGGTCAAGTACGTCTTCTATACAATGCGGTGGTAATAACGCGTTCTATTCGGCACTGCCTTAACGCAACGGCATAATAACGCTGACGCGACGGTCTTACCGCGACGTTAAAATGCGTTCTGCTTAACATTATGGAAAATACCTTATGATCAGGGCTCGAAAGTTAAAGCACTAAAAATGATTCTTTCTAGATCTTAAATATGAACTTAAAAACTCTAAAATATCCGCTATAAATAGCACTAAAAATTAAAAAATATGCATTTAACTTGAAAAAAAACTAATTATACAAATCTTTGGGCTCAGACTCGGTCTGGACTGATTGAATTATAAACATCTAACAAAAATATTAAATTACTTAAATATGTTTGTAAAAATGTATTTATTATTAAATTATTTTATATATTACCTTGTAAATTATCTTAGATTATTAAAATGTTTGATAATCTAATGCAATAATATAATAAGGGAATAACAATGACATCACTAACTATTGATACATCAAATTGTCGATGAAAACATAAAATGATATTTGATAAGATCTATGTATTTCCAATAATTAAAATATTTTTAAAAACATAACCAATCAGTGGCGTATATAGGTTTCATTTCGGTGGGGGCCGATTATGTATTTGATTTTTCGGTGGAAGGGAAGGAGGAAGCACACTATTACGAAAAAAATTACTTTAGCACTATAAGACTTCTCGACAGTCTTTACACCATCAGAAAAATAAGAACCTCAATTTTTTTAATGATTTATTATTTTTTAAAAGTATAAAAACTACATTGTAATAAACAAATTTTTATTAGAGTCACTCAAAATTCACCACATATTTTCTTAAAAGAATAAACATGTTTTATAAATATATAATATTAAATTCTTGCATAAGCTACAATCTCAATGTCGCAACAATTTTTCGGAAACCTCCAGTATTAAGACATATCTTTGTTAAAAATAATAATCTTAAACAATGGTGTTTTTCATTTCGGAGGGGGACCGGGCCCCTTCACCCCACCATAAATACACCCCTGCAACCAAGTAAATATGATTATTGTCAAAAAATGTGATTATTTCCTACATTATGTGATAATATACCCGAAAATAGCACTATAAACCCTAAATTAGCAAAATAGCAATAAAACCTGTATATATGCAAAAAATAGCAAAATTAAATTTTGTTATATGATATCCGAGTAGTGAGAAACGTATTGGTGTCTTACTTTGAATGTTCTAGGATGATCCAAGAAAAATATACATTTGCTAGAACTTCTAAGCTCTGATTATGATAAATATGGCGCTTCAAGTATGGTCAAAATTCACCAAATACTAGTTGTGGATATCAACGATCACCGGAGTACGACCGTATAAAGACTATTCTGACAACACGAGGAAATTATTAAAATATTTTGAATTATGAACTACGAAAATGTTCATGAATACCTTTGTGAGTATGAAAAAAAAATGAAAAAGAAATAAACCGAATCGAACTTAAAGGAAGACTCGCAGTCCAACCGTCCATAAAATTCACTAAAATATTATATTTACACACGCCTTGCAGCGGGGACCCTAATAGCAGATCTAAAAGCACAGCTGCTGATTTCGTTTTGTTCGGGTCCCGGCGACTAATATTTTAGTTTGATCGTAATTTTCCGTAGAACATTTATCGGAGGACATGAAATGACTGCGTCTCTTTGACTGTATTTACTTAAGGTCACTATAAAGTAGTTTGTCTGTTACAAACCACTGAACTTTCACTAAAATACGGCGGCAAATCGCTTGGAAAAATAGTTTTGGTCTAGAAAAGAACAAATATTTTGTTTTATTTTTCAATAATGAAAATTCTGAGAGAATTTATATTTATTTTTGTTTTCGAAAAAAAATATGGTTCATATACGTTAGAACAATAAGGATCAAAAACATTTAATTTTTCGTACAATTTCTCAGAAGTATTATTGTTTCGCTTTATGTTTTTTCCACGAAATTTTTGTTTTTCGAACACTTATAAGACCCGGTGAAATTCGGTAACCCCGGCTAGTGATTTTCTCGTGGTCATCGAAATAATGAAAAACTATGTTAATTTATATTTTACAATGCCAGTGGTCGGTAATATTTTCGTAGGAAATCAAAATGTCCAAAGAGTCGTATTAGTTTGGACAAAGTTTCTTTTTTAAATATTACTAAAGCATATTTGACATTTGTGTTTAAAGAAAGAAATATTGATTTTTGATGCGAACTCCTCGGAAAGCCGTGGTCGGCCGACTCCTGATCTATTCGTACCTGATTGGCGCATATACAGCGTACCCGTCTCGTACAACATTTTTAAGCAAACGATCTAATACCGCTACGATAATTTTTAATTATTATTACCGTACAGAAATGTGGGTTCGCGATTTGTAAGCAAGTATGAAAACCACCATTGACCTAGAAGAACAACGTATCAGTAGGATACGTGTTTTGTTTATGGTTTATGTTGTTGCTTTATGGTGAAAAGTGTTTTTTTTTATTTTCGAATTCCACGCACGCAGTATTTTCTTGTCGTTCTTTGTCATCATAACGTAGGTCTACAGAGCGGATAACGAAGTGCGGAGAAACCGTTTCGATGTAAATGACGTGCGCGTGACAAAAGGATCTCGTCGACAGACGCGGCACGCCGATGCGACTAGATCGTTATATTTCCGGGGGCAAACAAATCGTAAAAAACCTACGGGGGTTTCAAGGCGTACCATTTAAACAAACATCACCTGATGGTGGTAATAAACCTGTAGCTGCGTAAGCACCGAGTGGGGATCAGCGCAAACGGATAGAATACCGATAAAACGGGAACTCGTGTTACGAAAACAGTGAAGCACACCGCATTAGAACTTTCTAGCTCGCGCGTAAAAAGAAAAAAAATCAACATCAACAGCCGGTAAAAGAATTATTTTGGAAAACGGACCAGGTGACGGTTGACAGAGATGACGACGGGGTCGGAGGATAACATTTGCGAGTCTTTGAAACACGAGCGGAGAGTAAAAAACGGAAAGGGTCGTTTTGTGTTTACTGGAATCTCAAGTCTAATTACCATTAAAGAGCCGGGACATGTATAATCGGCTACCTTTGCAAACGGTAATACACACGTTATTACGTGTGTACGAGTATAAATATATTTTTACGTCAACTATATTATGGAGTACTCGTGTACGCGTTGTACTTGCGCGCAGACAACTTTTGCGAGATAATACGCTATATAATTATGAAAGTAACTTTTTTGTCAAAGAAAATAATAGCGGCAAAATGAAAATAATAATAATAATTACAAAAGAAACTACAAAGTAGGTATAGGTACACTCGTGCTCTGTGAGATATGCAATAAAAATAATAATAATAATAATAATATTTTATTCAACGCGGAGACAAACCAAGTTAATAATGACAAACTTAACTGCGTTTCATTTAGTAAAAAAAAAAGAAAATTTCAAATGCATAAGGTTGGGAACTAAATTCGAAACAAAACTATCTATTGTTTAACTTGAAAGAGTAATATTCGTTTTAATTAAAAGCCCGAATTGAGTAATTATTTATTATTGTATACATTTGTACGTAATTATTGTACATTATTTTGTATATATACTTTAGTTTTCAGACGTGCTATCAAAATACTTGCTAATTATTCTAAATTTACATTTGGTCTAATATTGGTGTAAATATTCTAAAGTTATTAAAATTTTATAGTTTCTAATCGGAGCGAGGAATGTTTTGATTTTACCAAGATGAGTGTTTTTTTTTAAATTATATATTCGACCAGGAGGACACTATTTAGGTTGTCGAAAAGAGCGCTGGGGTTTTTAATAAAAAATGTTGTTCAATTAGTGCATTCAGGGCATAACTTTTTGAATTTCGAACAGTTTTTCAAGTAAATAACTGACAAAAAATTATTAAAATCGTAAAATTTACAGACACTTGGTAACAATTTTTATCGTTGTAACTAAAAGAGTCATAATCGAGAGGATTGTGAATGCTAATATTTATTATAATTATCTAACACTGGAAAAGTTTTTATAAAAAAAATGTATATTATTTTAAAATATTTTTCATTGAAAAACAACAATTCCAATATTTCTTCATTACATTAGAGTTAACAAAAAGAGTCGTTTTACGTAAAACTCAGCCAAATTGAGTTTAACTTTTTTACTCGTTAATTTCTAGACTCGTAATCTAGCACGAAGTTAATACCTACTGGTTAAATTTATGAGTTGGGATAATGAAACCGTAATTTATTAAATAGTAATCTGATAAAATTAATAATAAAAAAAAAAATTTGAAATAAAAATTTACTGAAACATGATACATTTAAAATGTGGATTTAGGTCACGAAGAACGAACATTTTTATCAGTTTTCAACAGGCTAACTTCGATAATAATCTTTTGAGGTTTGATTTAATATTTATTAGAGTTAATTATAGTATTAAAACATTAAAAGTGACCAACTGCCTAAACACGGGTGAAATTGTTTAGGAAAAAAATATAATCATCCCATATTGTTCTATAAACGCCCTGACGGTTTGCAATCTGGCACTGACAAGTACGCGAACCGTAATAATTCGATGCCGTACCGACGTACGACGCTTTGCAGCGAAATTGTAAAATATTTGTTGAAAGAAAAACTGAAATAACTCATACCTACACAGCATTTGTTAACCATAACGATCGAAATAATATTATTTATGATTGGAATTTTATTATTTAAAATAAAAACTTTATACAACATTGAATATATATGTGCTAATATATATGATAATTCATGTTGAACCTGAAACATGCAATAAGAATTTATTAATATTCAAAAACAAATATTTAAAAATGAAGAAGTATTTAAAGTTATATAAATGTATAATACTTAATTCAATATTTAAAAATATATAATCAATGGATTTTTACCAGGACTTCAAAACGTTATATATAACGTTATAACGGAAAAAAAAATGAAAATAAATAAACAAAAAACGAAAAATGTCGAATAATATTAAAAATAATATATCATTAATCATAATTAGGCCCCGGAATTGTATGCATTTGCATAGTTTTACATATTAAACTAAAAAGTAGCTAGGTAAGACAGAAATTTGAATCTTAACCTAAAATGTTGGTATGCGAAATTAAATTTGGCATATTTTTGCATTTTTGGAACATTTAAAATTATTATGCATATATTTAGCATTCTAATAAATATGTTAAATTAATTAAATAAAAATATGTTCAATGGTTTAATAATCGGACATAAAGTATAAATCGAATTCATTCCTCCGCAACCTCAAGCGCAATAAAATAATATGTTTCCTACTAATCAAATAAAACTATAAGACTTTAAAAAGCAATTAAAAAAAGACGAAACGTCAGTACTTTTCATAGTATCAATCACGGTGATATTGGATGTTTAAGATCTTACAAAATATAGTAAAATTTAAAGTTTTTTTTTGTTCAGAATTTTAAAATATTAATAAATACAATTTTTTTCCGCATGAGCTAAGGATAATAAAAAAAAAAAAAAAAAAAAAAATATACCAAATTGTATAGGGATAGGAATTTTATTAAATACTTGTGGATGGGAATTATAGAGGCGATGATATTGTGCAATATTATGTGTCTTATATTCGTGTCTACGGTTTAATATCACACTACTGTGTAACGATAATGTGCAGCTTTGGAGTATTTTTTGGTCTCGGCAGGAAGATTAATGTGCGCACCCGTGATGTAGAACTTGCGGATTGATAGTTTGTCATGGATATGAAATATAAATGTTGCGCATTTCAAACTGTGCTCGAGCACACGTGGTGTGATTGTTCTCGAATAAAATTATATTTTACGTCCACGCTGGAGTCGTTTGAAACACGGTCGTTCGATACTGTTTTCCGAAAATCTTAACGTTTTACGATGACGCAATGATAACGTTGTTTATTTATATAATTTTCGAATATAAATAATCAACAATAATGTATTTTGAACGGTAATTACCTTTATAACAATATCACGATGTAAAATACCGTCCCTAGGACGGGCAATAAGTTTTTGCTTTTTTTAGCTGTTTTCGCCGAAGGGTTAACGAGATATTTAAAATATGTATCGCGAAAGCATAATTTTATATTATTACAGTTGTTTTTTATTAATATATTCATTTTTGAATCATTATAAATTTATTTTAATATTACTATTTTAAATTTCACATGACACTTGTTTGAAAACACATCCAACGCGAAATGATTCGTGTCCAATGAAAAACAAATATCATAACTGTTATTAATTCTATACGTTTTTCTTTTCGTTCATAATTTTTACTGATTATTATTTTCCAGATTTATATTGTGTTTTTTGCGTCCTTCCCGCCCCTCAAATTATTTTAATAGGTTACCTAGAATATTTGTATCGTCGTAATAATCGGTGTCCCTCTACGATAATGACGTCGGACGAATTCGAAAACTGTTCGTACAAAATACCTACATGTACACTGAAAGATTTTTGTAAGACATGTATAAGACGCCCAATTTTTTTTTTTTTTTTTATAATGACGCCATATTGCCGATTTTAACAGTCTAATTCGTCGTTTACAGCAAATTTTTTATGTAAACAAATGAGTGATATCTAATAAATAAGAAAAATAATTGTGGTAAATGATAATGATTTTTAAGTTAATTCAATTTAATCTTAATGATTGTGACAGCTGGAAAGTTAAGAGCTGATTTAAAATGATTTAAAATTCCAAATAATTTATGATAACAATTGTTATTTCTTATATTGATGATGATAATAAAATAATTTTCAAATTTGATTAAGATAACGTAGATCACATAAGGTAACGATATTAAAAAGTGTTGATTTTAATTTTAATTGTTATTAATATTAAAAATATTTTTATTTTTTTTTATTGTATTTCAATGTTATTTTAATATTTTGTTAGTTTTATTGAGCTAGTTATAAAATTATGTTTATTTTCACATTATGAGTTATTTTTTGTTCATTTTTATTAAAAAAAAATCTGAACATTATTACTATCGATGATATTATCATATGTCGTTCTGATGGTCAGACGTACAGCACGAGCGTAACGCGCGGACACAATAATCAATCAGCAGCCACCATTATAACTCGAGCCGAAAATAATTGACGATCAATTATTTCGACGCTCAAACATCGGTACATCATTTTTTTCGCGGCCGAGCGTTGACCAGAAGTCAGTTACCCCAGTACCACCAAATTTTATATACAACTCCAAAATTATCCTACCGATTATTATTTTATTTGTACTGATTTGTAATTTGAATATTTGTACACCTTTCAAAACTTGGGAAAATCAACTTTTTCGAAGCGGTACCGGTGTAACCGTTAGCGTATTTCCCGACCTTAGTACGTTTCAGCGCGAGGGGTGGAACCAAAACCACTCTGCATGATGTGTATATGTTTTTACCGATCCTAATCTAATTCAGTGTGAGGTGCTGAACTCACATAGGGTTCGTAATTTTAATGTAAACACTTAAAACAAATATAATATTATCATTATTTATAGTTATGAATTGTGTTCGTAACATTATATTATACTGATCAAAATTTATGATATTTCAAAAAGTTTAATTCAGATTTGTTGTATTGGAAACAGTCATGTCTTTTAGGTGATAAACACAGAGCATAGAACACACATACATAGTTCGTAATAGACTTCATTCAGATCAAATGGTTGACTTGAGAAAAATGAAATATCTAGGAAATTTTGACAACACTATTCATGACATTGTTTATGACAAAACGTTTGTTCATTTTTAGAGTAACTTACAGCTTCAAATTTATAAGGATTATTCTAGAAAAGAAAAAATCATAATGATTTCGTTCGATTGTACAGGAAGCTGTATAAAAAAAATTAAAAAAAAAACGAAAATATAGGTAGTGGCTTAATTTTTTTATATGAAGATATCATAAGTATCGATCAACATACCTTTACTGTTATGTCCATGCTCTCTGAACAACATGATACCTTGTATATTAGTACATGGCTTAATAGATGGCTAGGTTTTGGAGTTAAATCCCCATAGGTTGTTATAAGTGACCAGTCACTCGCCCTAATGTCAGCTTTAACTCAAACATTTACTCAGTATAAATCTCTTGAGCAGTATCTTAAAGTTTGTTTTTTAATTGTTGTTTAAAAAAAAAGAAGAACTTCCGACTTGCTTCGTAAGAAACGATATCAATAATTTTGTACATCTTATTTCACAGTGGAAAGAAGTGAAGGACTCCAAATTTGGCCGAACAAAATAGTTAATTATAAGGGAAATGGGACTCCTTATTCTTTGCAGTTGTATTTATGAAGCTAAGAAAATATTAGAAGCTATTTCTACAATAATTTTAAGTAAGTTTGATGGTCCGATTTTGTCAGAAGATGATTCAATTGCTGATACTCCATGTTACAAAAAACGATATTCCTCTCAAAACTAATTTCAAATAAAAAATACAATTTGGAATTTGTAGATCAGATTGATAGTGAATACCAACAAAAAAATGTTGATGGATTTTGTAATAATAGTGATACGGGTTCTACTTCTTTAGATTAGTTAAAACAATCGGCTCAATTAATAGCAGATAAAGCCAAAGCAAATACTCAAGATATAATTGGTCAGTTTGATAATGCACAATTTCTTCCAAGCTTAGAGTCGTGTATAGTTAATACCATGAAATTCTTCCCATGTTGTTCTGGAATTATGAGGGATAAATTTGGATATGGAACAGAGACTGCTTCTAGTAGTAGAATAAAAAGAAACTTCAATCAATTGAAGAATATACTTTTTAAAAACGAATCTTTACCCTTAAGGATAGATTCGTTCTTGGAAAAATTATTAATTTATTATAAAGGTAACCATTTGTTGATACAAGGAAATAATCAAAATTGGGAAGATAGTATTTTTACTGAAAATGAATCAGTCCATAATCCAGATATACTCGATAGGTTAACTATTGGGCATGAAAATAATTTTGTTTAAGCCACTTGGTCCACAGAAAAAGATATAATGATTGATAAGTATTCTGTAGATGATCATATATCAATACAATGTGACACGTGAAAATTAGAAGATAGCAGTATTTTATTTGAAAATGAACATGACTCTGCTCAAAGAATTAATGATAGTCTAGTAACCGTACATAATGATGATATATTTCAAGATATTCAAAGAACTGAAAAAAAAAAGAGATGAGTAATGAGTATGATGAAAGTCAAATCATAAGGATCTCTAAAAATATAAATGTATCTGATATAGAAATCGAAGAAAGCACAAATATTGAAAAAACATTGAAAGAAAATAGAGCATGTATTACTTGTACGAATGGAGATTATCCTACAGGATTACACAAATACATGTTTTGTAAAAAAATCTGTTCATACTATCGGTTGTTCAGTTTCAATACCAGATAGTAATGAAGGATATGGACAGAAAAGAGTATGTAAGGACTGTGATAGAAAAAAGTCGGAGAAGGCGAAAAATAATGCAACAGAAGTATGGAAAAAAAACAGTTATCAAAAAAATAAAATAGATCTTCACATTTATATCTTGTTTCACAATCAGGTTTGAGCATGTTAGTTTTAATAAAAAGGTTTAATCACTCCAATATTTTTGTTAAGGAATGGAAATAATTTTACTAACAGAGTGGTTATGGTTCCTGGAGTAGGATAAATGGTATTGAGTAACACATGCTTGGTAGATGCAATTTTATCAATTTTAGCAACATCAGCTGCCGATAGTTTGAAATATAAAAACATGATTATCAATAAGTCATCATCTAATAGAACTGCTAAATTGATATTAAAGATAATTTCATAAAATGATTTTAAAGATATTTATTATGGAAGCTTATTATTAGTTTTTCAATTTTTTAGTGATTAAGTAAAAATTCTAATTGGGGGGGCTAAAATCCATTGATATCACTGACACAGTATCAATGGCGAGTAAATTAATAACAGATATGCCATCATTTGTCAAAAAGAGCAATTGACAAAATAAATTTTGTTCTGTGAAGAATGTTGAGACACCTTCTACAATAATGCCGTTGAATAAATTCAACGATGAGTTTTCAATCTAGGAAGAATTGTATGAATACCTCCAAGAATCAAAAGAGAAATGTGTTTACTGTGGTTATCAAAGGATATCTTCTATTCGGCCTACTACACAAATTTTGGTTGAGCTGATTTCATTACCTGAAGGTAAATGAATATAAAATACCATACAAATTTATAATCTATTTTATTTTTTTGTCTTGTGCAAAAATATATATAATAATATTGTCTTTCGATTTAGAAGCATCAACTAGTACGGTAAACGTTGATAAATTATCATTAGTAACATTAGTGAGACAAAACTTTGCAAATCAAAATATAACAAAGTTATCTGACATAGAGAAGCACTTAACAGCATCTTCGAAAATTTAGTACCTATGAGGAATAATTAATTTCCATGGTGGTGAACGTCGAGGGCTACGTTCAGCTACAGGTCACTATACTACCGGCGCTTTCCGAGGCAACGAAAATTGGGAAACCTAGGATGACACTAAAACAGCAATTCAATATACTAAACAGGCATTCGATGTAGAATTTTTATTTTATACTATTTAATGCTCAAACATAAATTTAATTTTTCTAAAATTTTTTTTTAATAAAGTTATAAAAGAAAATGAATAACAAAAAGTGGCTACTTCATGCACTTACCTCTTTCTTTATTTTTTTTTTTTTTAACAATCTTAAAAATATTTTTAATTTTACATTTTACCCTCCTAATAAAACTAACTAGATTTACTTTGTTATCAGAAACCAGTTTTAAACATTAAAAATCATAGAAGTATTTCTACTATAAACCGTGTACACAGACAAACCCTTAAAATAAAACAAACATAACTGTAGAATCAATACTTTTATTGCTCTACTCAGAATTTATAAATGTTCAGAAAAATATACTAACCTGGCATTCATTGCTGGAATTGCTCAGGTCTGTAGAAATTATACCGCAACGAAAAAATTGATTTTTCCGACTTTTGGGAGGTATACAAATGTTCATATCACGATTGCAAATCTGTACAAATTAAATAACAATCGTTCGTACCAATTTGGATTTGATAGGACCATTATAAGCCGATGGCGATACTGTGGTAACGGTTACACTGGTACCGTCACAAAAAAGGTTTTGGGAGGTGTACAAATGTTCAAATGAAGATTACAAATCTGTACAAATGAAATAACAATACATAAAATAATTTCGGAGTTGTATATAAAATTTGGTGGTACTGGGGTAACAGACCTGTTGACCAGTTCTGATCGAATTATTTTTGTAGCGATAGGGTTAACGGTTTTCTTCGCGTCTAAATATAATTAAATAAATTGTCTAAATGTATTATTTTTAAAATTAAATTTGTGAATTGGAGTCACTATTATTTCGAGGGCAGTAGGCTAGACCCTACCCAGTCCCTGATGGTAATAGTTATTTCATTTTTCCTTATCCTCCCCCCTACAGCCATGTGTATAAATACAGAAAATTTTCCTTTCGCCCCCACTCTAAATTTAGGTCTAGGGGTGCTTATGCTAGCCCATAAGAGCTTTTGATCTCCGTCGTGATCTCCGTCGAACGAAGTACAACATACGTTCTCGATACATTCTCGGTGAATGGGTCGGTGTCTAAGTGCGTATATGTCATTAAGCCTTAATGAATTACACTCATTCGCATCGCGTTGCTCTACAGGTCCTCCTGCGAGTCTTTAATGCAACTGCCGGTCGAAAAACTAGTTAGCCCTAATCGTAAGGTTGACGCAGTTTTTTGCATCCTTCCAGCTTCGTGACTGCCGTCGTGTTATCGATCCTGAAGTTCCGGTGGGAAGCAATTGTTTTTGCGGTTCAGCCGTTAAAACATAATTCTCGCGCTTGTCATCCAGAAGGCACGACTTTGCGACGTCAGTGTGTCAAATTAGTCGAAAAAATTAGCCGTCTGCGAGTGTTTGTATACATTTTTGTGTGTCTCTGTCGCTCTTTTTCTCTTCATGTTACCTCATCTCGGCCGACAGTTTTAAGTGCACAATTCCTAACAGTTCACCTCTTCAATGTGTATACACATAATATAAAATGATTTCCATTCAACAACAGTAATAATAATAATAATAATAATAATAATAATAATAATAATAGTAGTAACAATAGTAATAATAATAGAATGTGGCTCATTCGCACTGCTCGGAGCGTGCATCTGCGGTAGTTAAATGTTACGGTGAGAGGGAGAGTGTTGTGCCTTTCTCGTTATCGACACCACAGCAGTTCCGAATCGTGTGAGAATCGTACACCCTCCAACCCTATGCTTGTATTTGATATCTCGGGGAAACGGTACGAACGTAGTTGGTGACTTCACGTGGCACGTTTGAGCGTGACTTGAATCTTCCATGAGCGTTATATGTTCATAGGTTGCCCGTAGGTTAGATAACCGTAACCGTAGGGAGATTAAGAAGAAGGAAAAATAAACAATAATTCGAAAATAGATAAAAACAATTCTTATCGGTACCACGTGGAACGAGAAACTTATGAAATGTTTAAGTAACGGCCAAGACGATTTCGATGCCAATATAAAGTGTTGATTAGGCCACAAAACTACTGGGAAAATCCTTCATCCCCGCTGTTGCCACTTGTAAAATAATACTCGCTGCTGTCATTGCGTTTTGGTAAACTATTACATTACCAAAGACATCATGCTTAAAGTAATTTGCACTTCCCTATTGACGGATCACCAACAAAATATCGCTGGTAAGATATCGCGTGACCAAAATATCGCGACTAAAATATTGTGAAACCATTATATCGCATGGAATGAATATCGCCAGTATACATATCGTCAGCATTAAATATAGCGGTAATTTAATTATAAATAAATAATATATTTTAAGCATATAATATTGTCATATAGTAGAATTGATATAAGTACTCGTATTAAAAAAAAAAAAATAAGATATTATATATTATATTCATTGAAATACCTTGAAGATAATCTTCAAAGTCTAAAATAAAAAAGGTAAAGTGTGAATACTATTAGATAAGATAAAGTTAATGCAAAATACAGACGCGATATTGTACGGCGGTATTATTTCTTTACGATATGTTGGTTTCGCGATATTTTACTGGCGATATTTTGTCGGGGTACCCCTATTGACTTGTTTTTCTTACCTAAGAAAACGGTCAGAAAAAAAAACGTATGCTCCTACAAGCTCTACGGTCATCGCAACAATGTTCTAGTTAATTATCTTAGACTCCTGACAAAGAACTGGTGTTGCTGTTGTCTGCTTACTTTTACACGTATACATTTATTTATAACTATTTTTTTATTTGTGTTTTGCATAACTCAAGAATAAGAAATTCTCCATTATCTTACGAATATATAATTAACGAAGTCATCTTGATTAGTATTATGTTTGTATAAATAAATGCATACTTTGAATATAAAACATTTAAACAAGTTTATAGTTCTTACGCACTCGAGTAAAACGCTAATTATAATTATACAGATAATAACAGTTATGGTTTAATAGATTAATAATACATTCAAAGTTACCAAAATGTTTAATCTGTTATAATTAATTAATATTTTACATCAAAATAATTTAATAAAAACAATTCGATTTTCAAGATACAGGTATTAAAAATTATAAAACTATATAATATACACAACAAATTTAAAAAGTAAAAGTGATTTTTGAAATTTTAATATTTAAAGTCAATAATCTAAAAATTTGTATAGTCACTAATTAATTTTAATATTTTAAGCATGTAGTTTTAAGTAAAATATAATTAATTTAAGCAACAAATTATTCAGATAAGAATAATAAAATAATAATAAAATAAAAAATGAAAATTAATATCAATGCTTAGTTATTGGATAATTGCATTTAGTTCAAATATACTATAGTTCATTGTACATCTACTAAAAATACGGTATTTTTGTACGTGTGCTTTTATATTATTCATATTTATGACGTCTTAGAAATATTCTCAAATGCTATTGAATAAATTAACCTTATTTTATATAAATATACAGTAAAATCATGGGATCATGGGATATTGTAGTTCTTAATCGTCGTAAAAATTATTATTAAGAAAATGTATAGAATTAACTGCAGTTATTAATACAATTTTTTTCTTTTATTTATGTTCTTATTTGCTTTTGTTTTTTCTTATAATCGTAAAGCTTTTGGGTATCACCCTAAATAATGTAGGTGTAGATTATCATAATTTATATAGATACAAAAGAAAAAGTAAAATTAAATGAGAAAACCGTTACTGAGGATGAAATATAATTTTAAAGATACAACCAAGAAAAAAATGGGAAGTGTGGAGAAGAATATCGGTATAAAAATATCTGAATTAAAAAAGGAAAAAAGTGTAAGGATGAGAAGAGAGAGAGAGAGGCACATGAAAAATCAATACAATTAACGACTAAAAATATTATAATTATTATTATTATTTAATGCAGTTTGTTACAAAATGAACAATCATAAAATATTTAATATATTTTATTCTTAGTGTAATTAATAATTGGCAACTTATGAAATTTTTTTAATTTTTATACAAACATTTTGTCTTATGAATGATTTAAGGATTGTTTAAAAGTTTAGGAAAGTAAATTTATTTTTGATTATTATCGTGAGAGCATACGGTCAAATTAAATCAGTTAAATAACTATCAGTTTCCAATAACTTTTTTTGTATCAGAAAATCATTTCAAATATTTTAATAAATGCAATATTATCTTCTTATACTTATTATAGTTTATGGAGACCAACTGATTTTTCTGTTATAAAGAAGTTTTAGTTTTAGAAGATTAAAAAAAATTCTAAATTAATTGTAACTAACACACACATGTATTCGTTATTGAGAGTAAAATAATTTATATATACTATATTCATATATATATATATATATATATATATATATATATATATATATATATTGCATAATAAGATTTTGAATTCATAATTTAAAAATCTAATTTGCAATATTAGTTTGTTTTCAATCATTAAAGGTGGCTCATTCGATTTACCAAATCCGTTTTAAATGTGTTTCCCGTAAATCTATTAATTTAAACACAGTTATGATAGTTTTCGATCTTTTAGTGCAACATAATAGGTGATTTTCATGATTTTCTTATTATTTTAAGAAGATTTTATATATAATTCATTGTAAAAATGAAATATAGAACTAACGTTATGTAGGAAATGTACAGGAATTTTTACGAAAAAAAAAAAAAATGAAGGCATTAAAAATATTGTTTGCAAATATAAGACTTTTAGTAGAAAAATAAAGTCAATGAAGGTTTTTTTTTGGGTTTTACAAACCGGTAGAAGACTTAATCGAAAATCATTTGTGGTATCAATTTATAGTACCCGTCAATTATAATCACCCATGTACAAAAAAGCTTCTCGCAGTACAGGAATTTATTGTACGATAACAGATGGTTATTAGATTTCGAGAAATTAATATAAAATCACTTGTGCAATGATAGTACAAACATAGTACTCGTGTTTACAAAAATCGTATCCGTTTGATTATTTTTTGATTATTATCCGTATGATTACGTTTAGTTTCATAAAATTTAAATTTACCCAAGGTAGTTGTAAAAATACGAAATTTTCAGTATAACATTTTATTGCAATTAATTTAATGATTTTTATATTTTGTTTTAACGTTGTAGCTTCGCTTATTCAGACGTGATATGCGAATATCGAATGTGATCAAAACGAAATGTTCATTGGTACTATTTAATTTAATTCACACTGTCCCTCGCAAGTCGTCTTTGTGCGATCACTGTTACGGTAAAAAATGCATCGATAAAAACATGTTACAACGAATACTAATTAAAATTATATCCTGTAACGTGATAAAATAGTACCCATATCTTTATTTTCTTCTTTTATTTAAATTGTATAATTCTAGTAGTATTTCGTTGTGATTTTAAAATATAGTTATATTTGTATTTATATTTAATTATTCGGGTCGACTGTATTTTACGACGATTTGTATATATATATATATATATATATATATATATATGTTTATTGATAATGATTATCTTTGATGTACACTTCGAGTTACATCTCATAATTACTGCTGTAGGTGTGTGGCTATATGCGGGAGGATAACATACATTTTTTTCCTGGTGATCACGAGCATAAATTAAATGTAAATTGTATTTAAATGGCGTCGGTCGAGCCGGGCCTCAAGTTCCTTTAGCCTTACGGGACTGGTAACATAAGTTTGTTTTATTAGTTATGCTAACCAAATTATTATTATTATTATTTTTATAATTTTTTTTATAACTAAATCCTTCCGAGGCCCGACCTGATGGTCTCGTTCAGTAGGTTGGCGGCACTCATATAAAAGGAAAGCTATGTAATTAACGACGAAGTCCGTTGCAATAGGTCATTTGTAATTATTTGATTTCGTTGTAACTTTACAAACCTACGCAGAACGATATTAGCTGCAGTGAATATACACTTTGACCGGGTAAAATAACGATTCGCTTTGCGCGCGGTATTTACCGTTGCTATTTGTTGCCAGGAATCGTATTATCGTATTATCTCAATAACGAACGCGTTCGATCGAACGGCGTTTGAACAATCAAACAGCGGTCCGTCCGAGAAGTCGCGTGCACAAATAACGGCGATCGCCCGGTGCGAAGACACTATCGTTTTATCCCTTTTACTTCGATACGGTTTTGAGCGTAGCCCGCCCGCAAAGGCTTTCTGTTTGTGCACGTGTCGTGAAACATCACGCTTACGAGGGGGCGTTGTGCCAGCGCAGTTATTCTTATATTAAAATAAATAATTGTATTATGTGTTGAGTGGGAAACGTCGGCTACATCAAATATGGTTGTTCGGCACTTCGCGGAGCGATCGACGCGTCGGACCGTATGCTCGAGTGTAGGCAGTCGTGCCTTGGGGTGTCAAATAGCAGAACCTCTTCTAGTACGATAATCTTATGTTTATATTGTAACATTATTCAACAATACTTTCGATCTGAATAAATCGGTTTCCGTGATTTTTAATTTATCAACACGATACACTACAGAGGGACTTAACATTTAGATTTTCTCGAAAAATTCCGAAACGGAATATGTGTCGACACCGAAAGTCTGCGTCGACGTTCGTCACCCGGGACACCGTAGCCGGACTGTAACCGCGTACGCCATCTGTCGCCCGAAATATTCGTCCGGCGTTTCGGCCGCCCGCCGTTCCGTCGGAAACGTTCGTCGTTTCGGCGCGAACGACGAGCCAACCGCCTGGCGTAACGGTGTGGGCCGAGGGACCCGACCGACGTACTCGGCAAAACGATCGATCGACCGCGTCCGCCGTGTGTTCTCCGTCCATCCGCGGGATCGAAACCGAACGTGTTACGTTCCGTAAGAAGTCGGTGACGGTGTACGCGATTGGGACGTTGACGATCGAAAGACGATCGGAATCGAAAATCGATGAACGGCTGACCCGTCGGCGACTGCGTTCAGTGGCGTCGTGAACCATGATTTTCAGAAGCAGTTGCTTCTGGAATTTAGAGGGGATGGGTGGGGGAATCCATGGGCGCCGAGAGGCTAGAGAAAGACGAAGCATTTGCCCCCCACCCCTGAAAAAAATTAATTGAACAACTGCGAAAATTTAAGTTTTTATTTAATAACGACTAAAGTGAGTATAATTCTGACATATATTATTGTTTGCTAAGAATACATTTTTTAAAATACTTTTTGGTGCACCAACATGTTTGATTAAATTTACTCCTCCCCCCCCCTGATACATTTCGTGCAGGTACTCAAGGGGAGATGTGACTTCGTCACTTATTAGTAAATAGTTGTGTGTATTGGGAGACAGCAGTCAAACTTGTTTGAACATTAACATTTAAGGTGTAGAGTGAACGCGCTAACACTGAATCGATTGGTTGGGCGAGGTGGGTCATTAATAAATTGTTCGCTGCTCGAAAGCAGACGATCGCGTATGAATTTTCAAGTCGGTTGGACTCTTACGGAACACGACGACTAGGTGGTGTATTCTTGGTAAAAACGTACGTGAAAAGATCTTAATTGTTTGGAGGGGGTAGAACCCCCGAAACCTTTCCTCGTGCAAAAAATCTGCCCGACCCGGCCCGTGCCATAATATACATATTGCGAGTCGGTCATGGGTGGGATCGTATTATTTTTCTTCGGACTGAGCCGGTCGATAATAAAACTACCTAAATATAATATAAGAGCACAATACTAACGCCAGTTGTTGGCGTTGGATAAGGAAATGTTCCCGAAGTGACTACTGGAGTAGGCTTGTCACAAAAAATAATCAAAATACGTATATATCATCGATCTGTATGGTTTTTATAACAATAGATCACGTAATAAATATAACGAACCGGACTTGGTCGGGTCGGATTTCAAAAAAAAATTAGGTGGGGGCGTTTTGTAGGTTTAAGTTTCGGGACGGATCGGGTTAAAAAAAATCAAAAACAGTCTGTGCACATTTCCACGTCGCGCACTTGCATGCCGTCGTACATTCGAATCGTTTTCCCGTCCGGTCGCGCTACGGCGGTTCGCACTACCGTACCCCGTTGCACGTGTGATTGTGTCTGACGTTTTCAACCGTTCGCGGCGGATACGACGTTTTCAACAGCGCGTGCCGAAGCGAACAAACGTCTTTTTCATCGATAACGGATTAGCGTACGATTGGTGGTCATGGGCGCAGCTAGAGTCCAAATATTGGGGGTACTGAAATTGCTGAAAACAAAATTAAATGGTATCTAAATATAATTACTATAGATTATATAGATCTGAAAAAAAAAACAGGAGTGCTAAATTTGAGCTTAGGGGTGTTAAAAACCCTATTGCGCCCCCCTAGTTGCACCTATGTCGGTGGTACGGAAATGTTCGTCCCGGGCGCGGAGGACCACAATCGCCAAAAGTCGCAAAAATAATAGGCACATTGAACCATGAAATGATGTTAGGTACGTGATTTCTCGATCGCACACGTGGAACGGTCGTGATCCGTGTTTCGCCATGTTCTTGAATATTGAAACCGTATGACGAACGAAATAACTTATTGCTAGAGAACGGAAATGTGCACGAAGCTGAACGGATGGTCGATTTATGTTACTAGTTTCGAGGCAATAGCACCTCTTATAGTGGAGTAAGAATAATTGCATCAAGATTTAATGATTTATGAATAATGATTTATGTTGTTACGAGTAGTAAAATAATAATAACAAGAGATAAAAACTATAAGTAGTAATAAAAAGTAGGTTCAAACCACCTCCGCCTTAGAACACCTCCGGCTCGGAATGGAGGGGAATGGCAGCACGTGACATTTACTCGCATAGGCCAGGAGGCCAGGGGCTAGTGTGTTTGAACTGCTTAAATCATACTACTGACTACGAACTTGAACTTGCTCGTTTCTTATCGGAGTTTTCCTTTGTCAATTATTTTTGGAGTGATTGGTGTTGGTTATGTAGGTAATGAATTCGATTAAAATCTGTTTTAAACGATTAGAACTGTTTTTATTGTAATAAATAACATGTTTTTTATCAAGTCTATCACAGTCATCAACAAAAAAAAAGACGCGTACCACCGGCACTGTCTTTATATATATTGAATTATCTAAGGAACGAAGATTTATGGCGTTGGGAAGAAAATGCGGTTCAATTATTTGGAGAATACGAAAATTCAGATGTCGAGAAACTGAATCTCGTAACTTCTATTAAATCCTTAAATTTTGAACATTTTTATTTTTTTTTTTTTTTCATTTGATCAGTTTTTCGCTTTAATTAGATAAACTATTATAACGTTTAAAACTGGTGAAATGAGTTTGACAAAAAAATAAAAATAAAAACACCAACAGACTGAATCTTAGGAATAACCTTTTACTTGCAAGTGAAATTTTTTAAATAAGAAAAATAAAAATTGATACCATCTATGATGTTGTATTTTGAAAAACAAAATATCGTACTTCGCAGATAAGATATCGTTCTACGCTAAGAATTCGAATCATTAGGTAGTGACAGAAATAATCAATTTTTTCTAACAATCGGATTTTTTTCAAATTGATATTTTGTAAATTTGATTAAAATTTTACATACATTCGAGATCATAATTAATGCAATTATAAATGCAAAATGCGTTTTTAATACAATATGCGTTTATAATGTGTTCCGCAAATATAACGCATACGTTAAATCACGTTATTGTGGAAGAGGCGAATGTTCTATTTATTTTAATATTATTTTTTTCGTTCACAACCAACGGTTCTCTTTATTTTCTACATTTGGATAAAAGTAAATAAAAAAAAAAAAAAAAAAAACGTGACTTTCGATTGTAAAAATAATAGTCTCCTACAATAACGTATGATATTGTACAGACATTCGATAAGATATATTTTGACAGTCAGCACACCTTGTGTTCATTCTATAACACTGCTTGCGCTGTCAACTTAAACTACGTCTTTGGATTAACGTTTATTTAATATTTCAATGGTCTTTGGAATGATGGAAATTGACCCGTCTTAATTAATTAACCCCCTTGAAAACAGTCATATAATATGAATAAATAATCATTAAAACTAAATTCGCCGTTCGTGATTTTTATCGAATCGTAAAAATAACCTAAACACTACTAGTGCTCTTGATTTGATGTGGGTAATATCCGGGTACTCAGAAATCTGGGTACTCGGGTGCCCGATTATCCGGGTATTATCCGATTTTGTGGGTAGTCAACATTTTCGGGTAGTTACTCAAAATGTTCGGGTACCCGATGGTTTTTGACATACGTAAACGGCTTAGCTAAGTCTTAACTGCTAAGAGATAATCAGTATTAAATTATACATTACACAATTATTCGAATAAAAAATATTAAATTATTTCCTCTTCTAAATTAACAGAATTACGTTTTAAAAATAAATCTTTAGTATTTTACGTGAGTGTTATTAGTGATATTATATTTCAATAATTAGATTGTTCAAGTGTAATGTTGAATAACATGTTAAAAGCTATTATAAAGCCTATATTTAAATCTTGCAGATAACGGATATAGTGGCCGTATTCGTTACATTTTATGTGTACAAATGAACTTACGGTATTGGACATTAGCAAAACCGCAAAATTCTTTTAATTTTTCTACCCGTACCGTATAAATGTGGAAATATCCAAAAAGTTTAAGTTTAAAAAGTTTAAGTTTAAGTTTATAGTTTTTGCGTCAATAGGTAAATTATCTGACGTGATTTATACAGCGTTATGTAAGATATGAGCGTTGCAACCTAATCCAAGTATATCTTTTTTTAATTCTGTCTAAAGTTTTGTGTGCACGTTATTTTTTCTTTTTCTATTTAATCCACCAAAATTAGTGTTTGTGTTATCAGCCGATAGTGCAAACATTTTTCGCTTTAATCCGAATTTAGTAAGAACGTCAATAATTTTAGAAATAATTAAATTAGACGTTTCACCGGGCAAATTTGAGAACTCTAGTATTTTGTTTTTTACACCAATACGAGGCAAAAAATAACGAAAAACAACAGGTACTAGTTTAATTGCTTTATGGTTGGAACCGTCAATTAAAACAGATACATAATTCGAAGAAGATAGTTCTTTTGAAGTAATATCAACTATGTACGGGCAAATAACGTTGACAACTATTTCCCTGGTTTTTGTTTTTGCACACGTGAATTTTTTGTCGTTTAAACATTGACGAATCAATTCCAATGTACAAGTGACAAAAACTGTGATTGTGAATTACTGTATGATACACATAAGTAGCTTTGCGAGCGGCTAACAAAAAATCATTTACAGTAGGAACCAAAGCAGAAAAATAGTTGGAAACTTTACCAGACTGAACCGATGATCTTGTAGCTAACTTATGTTTTTGCGTTTTGAGGTGATCGTTTATGTCCGATCGTCCACCATGACTTACTGAAAAAGTTCCACGGCAAGTTGTACACTGTACATTAAAATTGTCAGTAGATTTAAGTTTTTAAATAAATCAAAAAAAATTTTGCAACTTTTCGTTAAAAATACAAAGTATTTTAGGTGGCATAGTCACTACGTAAAAAAATTAACTGTGTAAAATTACGACACTGTAAATTATAAATACGTATAAAACTGTTGAAAAATGTTCTACTTGCGTACAATTTGTATCGTCAGCAAATAACTGTTAACTTATGAACTATATCTATATCTATAGACTATAGATAAAATATACATTGTGTAATATTATCTTTCGTAACCGTAGTACTCGAAATTTAAAATCATAATATGGTTTTCTTCCGATTAAAAATTAATGTATTTAAAGGCAGTAGGTTGGCTAAATTTAGAAAGCAATGTGATTGTCGTACATTTCGACGTTCGTTACCGAAATAATTCACCATTAAGATTTGTTCAAAATAAAATCGATAACCAAGTAAGCAAATGAATACCAATTTAAAAGCAATTTTAATTTCTGGGACATTACTATGCAAAAGTCCAAAACTGGTACAATTCTGTGTCTCGAGAACTTTGTCCGGGACGCCGGGACATGGGTTCCTAAACCGGTAATGTCCCGGGAAATCCGGGACGAATGGCCACCCTACTATATCTGTAAAATAAATATTAATTAAAGTTTGAATTGAATTTCTATATACCTATTATATATATAAACCTATTACAATATTGTATACAAGAAACTATGAACAATCAATTTTTCAGTATCTAGTTTAAATTAAAAACTTAGAATAAAACAGAATAATTTGCTATCAAAAATTTAATAATAACCAATAGTTTTTACACAAAAATTAAGTCTCTATAAGTTTAATTCACGCACCGCTACTGGTTGGGATATGTAGAACATGTACGTTTATCATTCATATGTACTGTACTGTACAATATTGTCTTCTAGTGTACTACATCATTTTTATTAGTAATTTTATAGACTTTAATTAGTGCGTTTTGAATAAAATAATTATTTTTTTACCGTGCAAGTCGTAAGTCGTGTAATCCGAAAAATCTTTAAAAAATAAAACATTTATTTTGGAGTTCTTACAGTTAATATAAGTCATATCCTTGTCTTTGGAAAGTTAAATCCAAAGAATATTCTAACCGCAATATCAAAGATTGTGCATATGGTTTTCTTATTCCATATGTTTGGTTTGTTGGTTTCTTACCATTTCTTTTTATTTATTTAATTTTTGAAGTATTAATTATTTTTTTTTTTAATCACACACATTGCGAGAAGGGAGGGATCCTGTTTGATAATGGACGTCATTTTCGCTGCATTTTCAAATTAGAACTGACAAAAATTTGTGTCAATAACTGAACTTCCAAACCTTAAATAATTTACTCAGTTTATTTGCACAGTTTGCACAAAAATACCTCAAATTAGTTTGCGCAGTTTAACTGAACATGTAAACCCACCTTTAAAGTAATTGTTTAAGTATACAGTATGATGAACTAGTGGAGTAGAAACCTAAATATTAATATTTCATTCGTATTAACAAGGTTTGTTTGAAATATCTTATTAATTTCATATTTTTTATTGAAATTAATGATAATAATAAAAAAGTGTGGTGATGAAAGAGATAGGGAAAGAAATCTATGAAATTGGATCCTTATTTTTGTAAAAATTCTCGGTACTTATGATAAATTTGACGATGTTTTGTATACCGAGTTGATTATTGCTCCATCTAAAATATCCAATAATGAAAGTTTTAAACCTGATATATTAGATCTAAAGCTGATGGTATATTATCTTCATTATTGAAGTATGTAAATATTCTCATTGCATATATGTTTATGAAAATATTTTTCATCCAGTTATCCTCTTATCCAGATATTTACAAACAAGTGACTTAGATTTATTAAAATTTCAACAGATGGTTGAAGAACAAATGAAAAAACTCTAACGAGATATGGAAAATACAAAAATTACATGTGATAAGTTCACAGAAAAGACAAAACGCCTAATTGATATAGAGATTGAAATACTGACGATGAAAAAATTAAGGATTTAGAAACGTGTGATATTCAAGACCAGTTTGAAATTAAACGTGTAAGAAGAAAAAAAAGGATGGGCGATTATGAAAAAGAAGAAGAAGAATCAATCATTAATGCTGCAAAAAAAAATTGAAGTTTAAGTATATAATAAAGTATTTGATGCTATCTTGTATGACTACAAGATTTATTAAAAAATAATGTATTGTACTCAGTGACGTTGAGAGTTTGCGAGGCCCTGGGCAAAATAAATTTTGAGTCTTATAATTTATATTAATAAAATATTTTAACTTCAGTTAAATCAGAACCGCGAGGCTTTAATTATAACTTAAGGCGCGGGGCCCTGGGCAACTTCCCCTATTGCCCACCCCCTTACGCTGTCACTGCTTGTACTTTGATCTTTCTTTTTTATCGCCTAAAAAATTTAAGTCATTCAAAAATGTAATGCCGAATGATACTTTATTTTCGTAACTTATATCATTTATCAAAGGAGAAAATGATGTAGATGAAATTAAAAGTAGTTTATGTGCCCTCTCCCCCTTATAACTACCACTGCTGGCAAGGCAGGTAGGTGACCATACACACTTAGGGTCTCCAGAAATGTTATGTTTGAGCCCAAGCTATATTTGTTATTTTTAATGCCACACCGTAATCGTTACCGATAGCCAAGAACGAAGAAAACAATACAATTTACAAAAATAAAAAAAACTGGGACAGTCCGACTAGACGCCGTGATGGTTATAAAAATTATTATTAGATTCATTTTTAGAATTATGAAACGATACAAGTTATGACATTGTGAAATCTTATTCTTATTTATATTTTATTGTATACATTTTAAGGCGGGGCAAGGCGTAATTGTGTGGGGGGGGGGCAGACTATGGCAAATGTTCCACTCTAAGAAATTTTAAAAAGTCGGCAATTCTTTGTCCGATGATTAAAAGATAAAAATCATTGAATAGTAAATTTTTATTTACTAGTTTGTACTCAGAAATCAGATAATATTCTCTTTTCAATACATGTTCACGGTTTATTAAAAGTTGGGAAACACTGACTCCTCCTCGGTATTTTTAAATTTTCATTGTCCCATTCCCATAAATAAATAATATACGTTCGATAATGGCACATAATATTGTACGCTTGGATGTTTCATTTTCATAGCCGTATAGCCGATGCACAATGCCCCGACGCGCAATTGTGCGATGGAACGTATTACCATAGAAGTACCTAGTATTTATAATTAATGGTATTACGTAGTACGTTGCAATATTGTTATAGTGGTGGGGACTGGGGAATATGCGAGCGCGCCAAATGCAGTAAGGTTATGAACGAAATTTATATACCACAAAATAAAACTCCTTTCGGCAGTAGCGAAGCACGAGTATTTAAGTTGGGAGACATAAAAAAATACGTTACAGCCCCCCACCTCCCATTTATAACTTTATATGTATTTATGATAAAAGGGACACGGTATTTTATTTTTTATTTCTTATTTTTTTTGTATGAGTAGTTTACTATTCCATCATTCAACATTTCATTAATTAAATCATCAGGCATAGTTAGGGTTGCCAACCGTCCCGCGTGAGGCGGGACGTTCCGTTTCCAGAGCTCAAATAATACGTCCCGCGATGCGTATCTGCGGGACACTCACTGTCCCGCTTTTTGTAAACCTGTATAAGTATTTTTATATAGAAGCCATACATTTTTATTGTGCGCATTTAAAACTATTTTCCATCCGAAATTCCAACAGAATCGATTGCACGTATCGGTTTAATCAAAAATTGGTAGTACCTATTTATAGATTCATAGTGCTCGAATTGGGAAAAATCAAGTAGAGGAGCTCAGTCCAACGATTCGAAAACTGCATTCCACGTGCGTAATGCTTCGTCCCTCTCCCCTAATCTCCGCCAACCTTACATATATTTTAAATACCACATTTCAGCTAAACAAATATTTTAATTCTAAATATAATATATTTTGATAGCAATACCAACATCCTACATGTTACAATAGAAAATAAAAATAAAATAATATATAACATAATTGTAGGCGATCAGGCGGTTTCATGAACCGAATGATATAATCATATATTTGGTTTTTGTTTTTATCTATTTTTACTCTTTAGTGCGGGCTACGGCCGAAGATTAGTCGTGGTGCGGGCATTTATTTTTTTCCGAAATACCGATATCGTCGATCGCCAATATTAATAACAAACCGTACAATGTATAAAGTATAATACATCAAATTCACAGATATTGCTATTTATATTTTTCTAGAAATGACGATGTTAACCCTTATTATAACCACTATATAATCTTTAATTATGAAAATAGTTTTGATATTATAAATCGTAAAACTCGTTTTCAAATCGATGTAAATTGAAATTCACATAAAAATTATTTTAGACATCAATTAGTATGAACGTGGCGTCCCTCCTTTCCGGTGAAAAAATATAGTTGGGGTACGCAAAAAAAAAATAGTAGAGGAGCTCCGTCCCCCTGCGCACACCCCCCAATTCGAGCACTGTAGTTTCAATTCAGTATTCAGTACACAAGTATTCAGTATTCAAAAAGAAAAAAATAATTATTTTTTTCTTTTTGAATAAAAAAAAATGATAGGGTCTTATGATAGGGTACTCTTAATTGGGAAAAGTGCTTTATTTACTAATTTGTGTTAAAAAAAAAACTTGTGATGATTGCTTTAAAATAGCGATTATTCTGTTAATTTTATATGAATATTTCAAATTTTAAATACAACTGATAACATTTATTAAAATCGTTTTCTCTTGTTTCTGTAAATTTGTAAGCATGTCCCGCTTTTTTATGACAAGTCCCGCATATAAATATCTGGTTTCCCGCTTATCTGTAAATAAGAGTTGGCAACCCTATGCATAGTGGCGAATGACAATAGTACAATATTTTAATATTTAGATACGAATATCACGCCAGAAATAAATACATCGTAAGATAAAAACCAACAAACAATTACGATAACAAAATTGCGTTGAACGATAATGCATCAACGCGAAAAACAATGACGATTACAATAATGTATATTAAATAGGGATGTGTAGTTCATGAGCTAGTCGACTCAGTGAGTCAACTCTTAAAAATGAACTGGACGAGTCGAATCAGTGTTACAAGAGTTGGTGATTCAGTGACTCGCTGACTCAGTTAAACTCATAACTCATAACTGTACTACTGTAGATACACGACTCTCGACTCTCAACTCTCGACCCCCTTAATAACGGTTTGCGAATTCAAACGGAAAATGTGATACCAACTTAAACAATAGTTCCCCTCGGATTTGGTTATTAATATTTTCATTGTTTCTTAAAATATGATTTCCGACTTTCTAAGAAAAATTCGTAACGTTGTACGCTTATAGTCATAATTAGTTTCATATGCGATAAGCTAGTCACGAATATGGACTGTGAACTTGTGAGTTGAATCAAGAGTCGAGACTTGAAAAGTTGACTAGAGTAATGGTAATCTGATTCAAACAAAGAGTTGAAGATTTGGGAGTCGACTATTTGATTCAACTCATTGCACTGAACTGAGTTGAAAGATTCAGTTCAGCAGATTGAGTTGGAATTCCCATCCCTAATATTAAAATGAAATAATAAATACGAATGCGAGACATGTCTCATAGCGCATTGATAATCCCCACTCAATAAATTATTCCTCCTACACACCGTGCCTTGAAAAACGAGACATTACAACGCGTCGTCTCATAATATTAATTTTTTTATCTGTATTTGGATGTTTATAGAATTAACCACTACGCCACAACGGACAACAGCTCGCGTGCACGGTCCTCAACTAATATATTTTAAGAATACTAATACGGTATAGCACAAAAGTAAAACTATGATAAATATTAAAGTATATATTAAAATAAGTAAAATATAATAAAACCAAATTATGTATCAGTATTAAAAGTGGGTAGACATTGTCTCATTGTCTCCTATAACGCTTCGCCACTGCCATTCGGTATTTTGGTGTAATCGGTGCTTGATACGAATGATAGTTGATACGACTGATACAGTGATATAACTACAGACTAGGGAATGATTTAATTTTGGACCTATTGCACCTAAAAGGAACGAATAGGTAGAATCGTTTCGATTCGCTTCTCTCTGGACTCGTTCCAAAGGAACGATCCATCATTACTGCATAGTACTGCACGAGCCGTCAGTGGCATAGCGAACTATAAAGGATATAGAAGCGAAAAATGTATTAATGACCCCCCCTCCTTACTCCACTATTCGATTAAGCGTTAGCGTTCACTCTAAGCCTTTAACTTTAAGGTCCGTACGAATTTTGACCGCTGTCTTCCAGTATACCTAACCGTTTTTGCTCTGTAGGTCTATTTTGGCAGAAAATATAGCCGGATCGAATCTCCTTAACCCGTCACTACGCCTGTAGATTTATTCGTAAGAATCATGTGCGTGGGGTATTTTTTCAACCCAAAATAATTGTTATGTTTTCTATACTTAATAATCGAACAATAATTTTTTAAACAATATAAATATTTTATTTTATTAATTTTACTAATTTCTTATGCATAATTCCAAGAAAAAATCAAATTTATATGTAGGCTCATAGTCATTATTATATATATTATTATTGTATCTAAAGTGTTATGTGATTTAATATATGTTTAAATACAATTTTAAATAAGGAAGTTTCTTTACATTATGTCAAAACACTCAGGACATATTTCTATTAGGTGGTCTTTACAAATAAGTTTTACCTGTTAGTACTATCTAGTACGTAATTATAGTATATAGTATAGTATATTAGTATAGTATATCTTCAATATTGTCGGAATAATTGTCATCGCTAGATTCAACGCGAGGTAAATTTTGTTCCAAACCGACGATACTTGCAACACGAACGATTATTCAATTGGGAAAGCAATAATTTAGTTGGTCCATTCAAAATAAGAAACGTTGTCGGCGGCCGACTACTGCGCATGGGCGTGGCCTCACTACGCACGCCTGCCTTCGACACTGTTGCCAGCGAGAGCGCTGCATTATTCTACGGTCGACCAGTGACGCGAACAACAAACGCTTATATTATTTTATTTATTGTACTGAGCGTATATCCTAGAAAAAAATTATGAATATACCACTGATTATAACCGCTTCAACAATAACAAGCCGTCCATTTAGATCATTGAGTTAATAAAGTATTTATTAGTATAAATAAAATAATAAATTACTTATTAGTATTTGGCTTATGAGTTAATATTCTGGTGAGACTTAAAATTATTTAACATAAACTCCATACAACAACGAACAAGAAAAACCCTTTTATTGAAAAACTAATTATATTACAGTATTACATATTTAGTTAACCACTAGTTAATTAAGAGTCCATTATTTGGTATTTTTGCATTTTTAAAATAATTACAAATATAATAAATATCAGGTAGAAGATAGTATGTTTGTAGTAAACGTGTTATAATTATTAAACAATAAAAATACATTCAATTATGAAAACGACTAGAAAATACACTACTGAGTATACACTATAGGATCGAGTGGGAGAGAATCGCACAGTCGATTGCGCATGGCGACGCGTCGCCACACCGTACACACGACTGCATATACACTATATACATCATATAACGCCACGGCATACGTCGCCACGCCAGAAATCGGTTATAGATGTACGGCTATAGACGTTTCACATCAAAAATAATAGCTGAATTCTATTTTTATATTTAAATTACGTCAACTGTGCCCGCATGCTTTACGGTCGTCTCTATTCGGCATTCGTTATCTAAAATCTAAATTTCGAAATAAACGATAATCACATACCTATTTTATTAAAAATATTTTACAAATGACCGATTGACGTTACGCTATATTTTGAGACATCGTTATAGTAAATAAATTGGTTTCCATATCGCCTATACCAAGAGTCTATGTATATTTTTATTTTTATATTTAATTTAATATTTTATATTTTATAATTAATCTATGGTCGAACTCCCGAGACATTCACTCAGTCTTTTGTAGAAAATTCAAAAACCCAAATATTGGGGGTATTGATTACCAGGAGCATAGGAATATTCCGCGTCCGAAACAGCGGCGAAAAGTTGTCCGCGTTCCGTACGTCTCTAAAATCAGACAAGAACAAATCGTAAAGTGCTGTAAATATTTTACATAGTATAAATTTTGTTCGCGCGATTTTACACAATACCCACAATTACACTTTTACAGTGTCCCAGTTTCGTGAGAGCAGCAGATGAACTTCGAATTTATTTTATCGATAAAAAATACTTTCACTTCGGGTTTCAAATATTAATATACTGTATATTTGTAATATTTTTTATTTTAATACAATTTTATATATATATTAGTATTATATATTATTATATTTATTTATTTATTACTATATATATAATATATAGATTATTATAACTAATTTACGTATACTTTTTATTGGTATTTACTAAATATTATATTAAAATTAAATATATTATATAGTATTATATAATAATAGAATTTATAGTATATTTTTTACTTCTTATTTACAAATAGTAAATATTAATGAAAATCAATAAGTTATTATCAAAATATTACGTTTTATACACCAGAAACCTATGCATACTAATTACAGTTACCAGCCATATCATAAGCGTACGCCACTGTAGACGACAGCATTGCTATACGAGCGGTCATGAAGCCCTGGTACTTTAAAACCAAATACTATGCCGGAATCGTTTGAAGCACGAAAAATATCGTATAAAAAAGTGACCTTGTAAAGTAGACCTCGTTTCCAGTCTACCAAAGCATTCGTTTTTGGGTCGCTAGTTAAAATAATTACATTTTCAAGGCCACTTTTTTTTACAAAAAAACCGATTCTCGTACAAGGATCCCAGAATCCGGTTGCCATCGCTGGAGCGTAGCATGAGTAATATTTAGGCATTTTATATCACATGAACATTTTGGCTGTGTCAATGTGTGAGTAGTAAATGAACATCAGTGTATGTAATCCGTCATCGCATTTATCATTTATCACCGTACATCGAATTCCCGGAACTACAATAATAATCAAAATGAACATTTTATCTTTACATTATATTAATTTGCACAACTGCACGTTTTGATGATCCAATACTATTATAATATAAGCAGTAGTTTGGACAGTATAGTACTATAAGGCATAAATAATACTGTGGGAGTGCATATAAATCTGGACCGTATATATATGGAATTTAAAATCTGGATTGTATAAATATGGACTTTATTTATTTGGACTGTACAATCGGATGTACAAATTTGGATTTTATATATACATATATATTATTATTTTATTACCTACCTAACCATTTAAGCCTACTGAGAGCTGGTCGTTTTTTCGCAAATTCGAACCAAAAAGCGGAAGAAAAATTCATCCGGTAACTAAATCCTGATTTTAATTTTGAAAACACATTTGAATTCTTTATTCTTTTGTCTATGTTTTGTAGGAAATAATTGTTTTAATTTATTCGTTTTTTATAAGCATACAGTAAAAGAAAATTTAAAAAAAAAAATGTATTTGGTACTATGATAAATATTTATGTTATAGCTAGAAATACTATAATTCTTAGAAATGTTTAAGCATATAGTCCATACGCGCATGCACAATTCAATATACACGAAAAAATACTTTTGAAATTTAAATGCTTATAAACAAAAATTGTAATTTACGATTTTTGATTTTTTTTTACTACAATAAGTAAAACTTATAATAAACCTTTTATTAAATTTTAAAGATTTTTTGGATTGCTAAATTTTTTTTATTGGCACAAATAAACTTTAAAAATTCCAATTGCCTATAAATATCTTAAAAAAGTCAAAATATTTTGAAAATGTAATCGTAAATAAATACGGCTAATATAAACATTTGATGAAAAAAAAGTATTTACAATGATTCGTTTTTGAGGTACAGCAAAATAAAAAAATTGATTTTGTCAAAAACTGAATATACGTAAAAAATTCCCGTTTTTCCGTTACTTTTTTATGATTTTTCCTAACGCTTTTGAAAACTTCTTGGTCTTTTACTTTTGACTCCCCAAAGTACCAACTAGATGTATTTTCCCTTTCAAAGAGGGGCTGAAGTAAAAAATCAAAGCATTATTTCTACTCAAAACCGTTATAAAGTTGTTATAAGTAAAAAGTAAAAAATATACACCATTGTAAAATCAATAAATTTATCAATCTAAATAAACTTACAAAATTATTTTAATTTTTAAATTAATACATAAAATATATTCACTATATATCAATCAATATACATTATAATTTCCTCATTGTTTTTATGATCTTCGCGTTTTTTGCGTTTCAAGTTGGCCAAATTAGGTTTTTCTCTGCACATAGCCTGAGACTTCTTTTTTTACTCAAACGTCAGTCTTTATTCATTTTAAAATTCAAAAAAAAAAAATTACTGACGAGAAAAATTCAACTTGATTTGCTGAATAGTTGAAAACAACTAGTTCTATTTGATTTGTGCTAACATAAATTAATTTATTATGATCTATTTTATACTTTGCAATGATTGTAATTGTTACAATACATTATTATTTCATTTCCGTAGTCATTAGTTCTAATTGACTGATAATCGTTCGAAATGCGGGTAGTATTTAATATTTATGTTATGGCTTGGTACTAAAATTCTTAGAAATGTTCTAACGCCCATACGTGCATGCACAGGTCAATAACACGAAGAAAATTTACACCACGGAAAAAAATGTCAAAAACGCCAAAAATCTAGACAAAATTGGGAGACTTGGAATTGATGAATTTAAATTTTGAATATAGATTTAATTAAGTCACTATGTTAACTAGGGATTGACCAAAGGAATTTTCTATATTGTAATCAAATAATAAGATATTTAATAATTTAAAAAAATAGAATTTTATATATTTTAAGTATTTAAGTACGCCATTAATTTTTGTAATAATAAAAATTCCTTCGAATAAGTTTTAGTAAAGATGGTCATGATTTTTAATTTGTTTTCAAAATTAAAATCCGTCAAACCCAAGTCCCACAGTTTTGTCTAGCTTATGACCTGTTTTACGTGATTTTTTGCATCGTCTACAGCCCCCTTAACCTACATTGTTTCTCTTTTATCATATGCAGTGAGAACTGTTATTATTTGAAATTCAAAAGAGCACTCGATGTGTTAACGTTATGCGTCGACAACGGTCGTATGTCGACGGCCGTCGTCGGTAGAGTAGACGCTCAGTGGGGGAAATATCTGAACGTTTCTTATTTTGAATGGACTATTTACCTAATTTAAAAAGCAACATAAAATATCATCATTATCTTATCTATGGTGTTAGTTTTACAATCAGTTTGAAAACGATTGGGGAATTTTCAAATGGTTTTATAAATTGTTATTTTTAAAATTCATAGAAACTCAATTATTAGGACCACGAACACCGCTTGGTTCATTCCGATAATCAAAACAAGTATGTCAACATTACTGAATGTATATTTAAAAAAAAAAAAAAAAAAAAAAAAAAAAAAACAAGTATTATAAATATCGTTTAATTCTATTATTGTATTAAATTCTTATCCATTTACAGATAAATGACTCACTCACTCACTCATGCGCACATGAGTGTATGTGGTTAGAACTTTAAATTACGTTTAGACGTTTGTGAACCGAAAATAAAGTAAGAACGTGTTAATGTTATATATTTATTTTTTTGTACTATTGCGATTTTAATTTCAAATAATAAATTTCATAATATTTGTTTTTTCACACTTGAATGTTTTATAGATTATACATTTTATATACCTTTAATATTTACTCAACTAGTAATTTTACCATTATTCAGGATATATAAGTGCAAACATTAAGCTGGTTAAATAAGATCCAAAAATATAGAACTTTTGTTGCAGTGTGCAAGTAGTAAAAACTAACTAAATTACATTTTTTGAAGGTGAGTTTAATTAATTTTGGTTAATCATAATTTTGAATACTTATAATAACAATAGTTTAAACCAATAAATAATAATAAAGTAATAATAGAGTATGTCACACATATGGTTATTCCGAGTAATTAATTACTTAATATATTTTATTATTATAGGCAAGTACTATGGATCCCACCGAATTTTGTTGCATTTAAGAACTAGTTAAATCTATTGTAATATTGCACTTAAAAATAGAAACAATTTTTATAATAAAAAGTGTCATGAGACTACCTACCTATACCTACCTATTTTTATTTTTAATATTTATAAAATGATATATTTATACTGAAACTTTCAAAACATAAATTAGGTATCTTTTATTATTATTTTTTTATTTACAGTATAAATGTTTAGAACTGTTTAATAAGTATTAAAAACGAAAAATGATGTAAGAACATTTCAAACATTAGTATAAGTATTTAGGTATACATACATAACAAAAACTATAATAAAAATATATGGAATAGCCAAAAATATATTTAATTTACTTAATTTACTTTTTTATTGTTTCATATGAGGAATAGGTCTTTTAATTTAGTATTATTATTGCTAATTGAATTTATTGAAAAATAATTGTGATGAAACTGTTAATGGCACTTATATGTTTTTAATAACATGCAGTGTGCAAGATGTGCAAAGATTGTGCATTATATTTTACACGTTTATGTTTTACTTTTTTAAAAACAAAAACTACTAAAAATGTTTTAAGTTTACGAAAACAAATGGAAAATTCTGAAGTGAAATATTTATTTTATAAAAAATATTAAAAAAAAAAAAAAGATTAGTTTTAAATTAAATTATTTATAAGGATATTTGCACCTCAGATATAATAAACTCCATATTGGCCCTATAACAATATTTAATATATAATATTAATATAGTTTAAATACTATATATTATAATTTAATAATTTATACTACCTGTTTACTTAAATAAATCGTAAAAATATTCATAAATAAATAAAACGTTATATTATAGCTTATATTATATTATGGTTATAATCAGTTCTCGAATTGGGAAAAATTAAGTAGAGAAACAATTATTTAACACAGACCCGCGGAGGCCTTTGCCCCCATACCTCTTCTAACAAACTTACATATATTTTAAATACCACTTTTCAGTTACACAAATATTTAAATTCCAAATATTAATATCAATAATACTAATAACGATCCATACAATGAATAAAGTATATACAAAATTATATCTGTATGTACCAGAAATTACTATTTATATTTTTCCTGAAATGACGACGCCGTCGCTCATCATAACTTCCATATAACCTTTTATCATGAAAATATATTTTCTCATGTACCTATATAGGTACTAAGCGTATACAAACATTTCATTAAATCATTAATTTTTATTGAGTGTATTGAAGTTAAAATTAAATTACATTAAATTATACATTTATTCTTGTGCTGTTTACAAATTTTTTTTCTCTTTATCATTGATTCATGTGGGCATGTGAGCCATGTTTCCAGTATATTTTCTTGTTTCATAGTTTATACTTGATATGAATTCTTAATGCTTCTGTAATTATACAAATATATTTGAAATCATGTTTTAAGTATTTTAATGTGTATTAATTTAGGTGATTAGTGAAATTTCTGGCTATACAGTGAAATAAATAATAATAAAAATCATAATGGTCAACTTTTATTATAAAAGCTATAATTTAAAATTCTATAGCTTTAAATTAGTAGCTAGTAACACTATGCCATTATATTTAAAAACTAGTTTCTATATTAACTGGATTAATGGAAGACTATTCAAAATTACTCATTCTGAATTTAAATTCAGTATAATAATAAACCATTAAATCTTATAATACGGTACATCGAAAATTTTATAAAAAATGGTAATTTATTTTGAATCCATAGAATAAATATTTTGTCAAGAATATGTCATCAAATACTCTGGTCATTATTTTTATTACAATGTTTCCTAGATCCTTACTCTCAGAAATTAATGATAATTTATTAACCTAAAGAATATACATATATATATTTGATGAAATGGTGTACAATTATATATCAAGATAATTATACTATACCAATAAGGTTCCAAAATCAGAATTTTGTTTCAATTGTTAAAAGCTAATCTTTATTTGTTATTGGAAATAAGGCTTAAATGTCAAAATGATTAACACTATTAACAAACAAATATGTTTGGTTTTAACTTTCAACCCAAGATTCAATGTATGCATGAGCAGTGGCTTAAATTTTTTTTTGTTTGAATCATATGTAAAATTTTTACAACACCCACCCAAAAATATTTAGATAATTATGTGAGTTTATTACCTTTATCCAATCACGAGACACCTACACACCCATTATTTTTGTGAATCACGTGCTTCAAATGCACCCCCTTCAAACCACCAATGTATCCATGAGTAATTTGATTTATATTAATTAATCCACTAATATCATACCTCAAATTATTTAATGCATTTATTACATAATTTTGAAATTCTTAAAAAAATATATTTATCAAATAATTAACAAAAAAAAAAAAAAAAAATTATAGTACCTATTGTTGACATAGCTGTTTATTATTATTTTATTATTTATTATTATGTTTATCTTACACAACATTATTAATATTTGTGGAATTTCTTTCAACAACAGTAGTTGAAACAAAAAATGATTTAGATTAAATATACTAATTAAATACAGATATTTCATAGTTTGGTTAGGCGCAACTTGTATCCTTTAGTAGTTCCATGAAATAATTAAGTATCTTTTTACAATCATACTATTTTTATTAGTTTTTGATGTAGAACTATTTCTATTAACCAGAATTTTGCTATATTTTTCAACAGTTGAAAACAATTAAAAGTTATTTACCTATATGTATCAAAATGACCAAAAACTTAAATTTAAACACAGGTTGCAACGGAAATAAATTGATAGATTGCAATGCACACGTTAATAGGAGACAGGGTTTAAAGAGACAAAAAAGGCAGAAAAACTCTAATTCATATATCATTCTCAGCGTTCCATATAGTCCCATAAAAATACCATGTTATTATAAATTGGTAAATATATTATGAGGTGTTGCTAGTAAATAATTTTTTCCACTAACCATTCATGTACTGTAAAAATGTATATACTTGTAAATTATTTACTTATTGTTTTAAATAATAATTATAAATATATTTTAATAAAATAAAAATAAATTAAAAAAACGTATACCTATATAAGTATATATTATTGTATAATTTATATTTAATATTTTATTTTATTTTTTTTAATTGATCTTTTTTTGATATCAGAAGCAACGGCCATTAGTTATTATACTACTTATAATTTTTCAGTTATGTATATGGTTCTTAAAATTATGTTGTTTAAATTAAATCATATAACTAAGTTTTTTTTTTTGTTTAAAATTTAAAAATTTCATATTCAAATTAATAATTATTTTATTATATTATTATTATAAATTATATAATATATTATGTCGTTGGCACATATTCAAATCATACTGACTATAGGGTACTCGTACTATCATCTACGCCTAAAACATATAATTATTATATAACCTGTATATATTTATTATAAATTTTATATATTTTGATTTTATTTTTAAAACAATAGTAATAATGAACATGAAATTCAACATATTATTTCATATACCAACGTTTTTTTACATATTAATAAATAATACATTGCTTTTTTATGTATAAAATAACAATAAATAACTGATAGAAAATATGTTTAAATTTTTAAAATAATACAAAATGTTTTTTTATTATTTGTCTGACATGAAATAGGCATTTAATCATATTCCTAGTCTTTTAACTTTATTTGATTTGACTATATGCCTGCAACATATATATTATATAAATATTATATAATATTCGTATAAATATTTATTTATTATTATAGTTATTAGTAAACATATTACTGTAAAACTTTATTATATTAATATTATAATATTATATAATATAAATTAAAATATACATTATAAATAACTCTTCATTTTTTTTTTATAATAATAGTAGAATAAAATAATTATTAATTTATGTCTTATATTGATTATATAAGAATAATTACCTACAGAATTTAACCTCGATTAACCGTGGCTCGGTTATCCGGGTTCGCGATTAACCGTGCTCTGCCAAAATTATCGGCGTTCAAAATGTTTCGTCTGAATTGTTTTATTAAGCCAGATGAACGTATTTTTTTATTACATATATAATACATATTATCGAAAAACGTAAATGACCTTTTCAACGACATAAAAATTGGTCATATATGTCACAGATATAAGAGTTAAGATTAATAGAGACTATAGAGGTTCTTTAACAATCATATTTATCTAATCACGTTATAATTAATAAATATAGGAAATTTTCAATTCTGTCGAATTTGTTCCTTACTATTTAGTTTATTTTTAGCATTTGCTATAGCCATTTTGAAAATATTTATTGAGAAAATAACATAGAACACACTAATCATACAACATTATACATTTTTTTATAATTCGCTTAATAAAAAGTCTCGATTAACCGTGTTTAACCTAACCATGTTTTCAATTTATCCGTGTTACCCTTTCTCACCATTATCCCGGATAATCCATGTTCTACTGAATATATATAATATTAAATATAATATTATAATTTAATTGACATGATTGAACTCCTCACCTACTGAAATTAAATTGTTTCTGTAAAATACGATTGAGAACGTTATTTTTGGTAACAAGATTGAGAACGTTCAATATTTAATTGTTTTCCAACGTTGCCAAATTTAATTCAACGATAATTTGAGTACGATAATCGGCTATCGAACGATTAAGAATATTATACCTTTTGGCTGAATGATTGATACGGTTGATATTTTTCGGATTAACCGGATACTATTAGTAACAAATACCAGATACCTATACGAGATACGTACAGGCGTTGTAGTCGTTGCAAAAATTTCAACAAAGTATTCATCAGTTTATAAAATATATTACGTAGCATATTACTTTTCGTCAAATAATAGAAAATAATGAAATTAAAATTATATGAAGTGAACCAGATGAAAATCTAGTATTATTAGATACTAATAAATATCGTTTTATTCGGAAACGTAAGGACACAAGTTTCTTACTTTTATATAATAAACATGCATAGACAGTGTGGTCATTGTTTTAAGTAGACTTTTATACGAGAACATATGAATACACATTTGTGAACTAATTAATAATTAATTAATGTAATGTATTGTATTTCTGTTGTCAAATAAATAATAAATAAATCTACACCTATCAAGTTAAAAATAGTTCGACTGTATATAGATAACAGTATACTATGAAAAGCTAATAAGAATATTTAATGTTAATGTTAATATATTTTTTAATTAATTCTGTAAAATAAGAAATACAATATTAAGGGGCCTGGTCGTGCCTATTTAATAAGGGGAAAAACTTAGGCAATTTGTAATCTTGCCGTCGATGCCCGGTATATTTGTGTTAATCGTAAATTAGTACTACCACAGACTAAATAAAACATATTATATTTTATTTAATCTGTGGTGGTATCAACAGTTTAAAATATCGCAGCAAATGGATTTTATAATCACTTGTTAAAAACGGCTACGGGGATCGCTGATGTCAGCGCTCACTTTTCGTGAGCGAGCCGGGGACTATAGTGTGAGTGCTGTTTGCCATGTGTACCGCCACATACCACTTTGTCATAGGCAAACCGTTATAGCAAAGTTATTAATAGGGCCCGGATTTCAATGCAAAGTGCATATTTTTTTGGTTGATCATATACAATGCTCTCTAAGCAGGCCCGGACTAAGGGGGGAGGGCAGAGGGGTCGCGTCCCCAGGGCCCACAATGTTATGGGGCCCCCCCGGACAAAAATTAAGAATTCTAAATATCATTGTCACAAAAAATTAAATTAGGTATTAAAAAAAATTATATCGTATAATATTAAATAATTAAGTTTAAATATGTTTTTGACGTTTTTGTGGTATTTACAGTATTTCACTATTACTACAGAATAAAGAAATTACAGATATTACAGCGTGTATTTCTATTCTAGATGGTTGAGTTTGATTACCGATAAGATATATCAATAGTTTTGTTATTAATTTATTATGAATTCGAGTTTTTATTGTATATAATCTATTTATAGATTGTTGAGCCTTGTAGCGCGTGTGGGGAATGCCACTATAGTGATTACTCTGTCTGACAGAATAATGCATGATAACTAATAATAAAACTTATTGTGTTATTATTTTAAATCGTGATTATTGGTACCTACGTCTTATGAGTGTTGTACTTTTGTTGTGTACTTCTTATTCTATCAAATGACAAGAGTACGCATAAGCTCATAGATATTAGACACATCAACATTTAATTATCTGTACGGGCTATACGAATTTTTTTATTTCATATTTTTTAATTTGTATTACCTATTTCACAATGAATGAAAAAAAAAAAAATACATGAGTGGATATCAAAAAAGGAAACTAAAAGAAAAAAAAATGAATTGACTGCTGCATTGCCAAAGATAACTGGATATTTTAATAGTAATAATTGCGATTTATTACCAAGTAAGTTACACCTATTTTAAATTTTTAAGCAATATCTATAATATAATATTAATTAAGTATATTAATTATATATGTATAATATAGTACAGTGTTGATTTTCTAGTCTATTGTTTTTACCTATATATATCTATATAAGTGTATTATTCATTGTTATAACAATTTTCAGTTAATAATGATAAAATTGATTCAACTGCAAATGAGGCAGGATTACAAATACCTGTAAAATGTGATTCTGCTCCTGAAAGTGTTGAATTGAACGATTATAATGTAAATTCATCTTCATATATTGATCCATATTACTGGCCAAGTGAAGTTCATAATAAATTCCTACAATTTTGTGTAGATAAAGGACCAGAATTCTTCCAAAATAAAAATAATAATTTTAACCAATCTGCCCGTTGTGATGGTAAATACTAAATTATAATGTAACCTCATTATACAAATAATACCTAGTTAAATACTGTTCAAACAGAAAATATATTTAATTTACAGATAAAAATCACACAAGACATCTAACCAATGGAATGTTTGTACGAACACTGTCTAATGGTGAAAAATGTCATCGGCAATTGATGTTATATTCTCCCAGTCGAGGAAGTATTTTCTGTTTCATGTGCAAATTGTTTGGAAATAATCGATCAAAAGACAATCCATTTGTCTGCAGTGGATTTGATAAGTGGAAAAAAAGTGAAAGAATCACTCAACACGAAAATAGTATAGATCACAGAAATGCCACTACAAAATGGTTATTAAGAGTAAATTCAACTATTTTAATTAATAAAGAAATGCGTAGACAAATCTCTGTGGAAACTGAATATTGGCAAGAAGTATTAAAGCGTGTAATTTCTGTAATCAAGTTTCTTGCTTCAAGAGGCTTACCATTTAGAGGTGATAAAGAAGTCTTCGGTGTAAATAATAATGGTAATTATTTGGGTATTTTAGAACTTATTTCAGAACATGATCCTTTTTTAAAAAATCATATTGAAATGCATGGTAACAAAGGTAGTGGACATCCATCATACCTTTCAAAAACTATTTACAACGAAATAATTAATCAAATGAATACAGATCTTACTAATCTTATTATAACACAAATAAAAGAAGCCAAGTATTATTCAATCATAATGGATTCCACACCTGATTTATCCAAAACTGATCAAATGGCCATAGTTCTAAGATATTGTACACCAACTAGTATCAACGAACGACTAGTTGAGTTATGTCCATTTGATAATCATAAAGGTCAGTCATTATATTTTATATTAGAAAATTATTTAAAGAGTGTTGGACTAAATATTGAAGACTGTAGGGGCCAGTCTTACGACAATGCTGCTAATATGAGCGGCAAGTATGAAGGTTTACAAAGTTATGTGAAAGATAAAAATAATTTAGCTGTCTATATTCCATGTACTGCCCACTCATTAAATTTAGTTGGTGTGCATAGTGTAGATTGTTGCATTGAAGCTGTGAGTTTTTTTGGATTTGTTCAAATGTTATACAATTTTTTTAGTGGTTCTACACATCGTTGGAAAATTTTAACAGAAAAATTAGAAAAAAATAGTAAAAATCAACTAAGTGTATTAAAGTCGTTAAGTAATACACGATGGTCTAGTCACTTTGATGCTTGTAATGCTTTGATAAAAAATTATAATACCATTATTAATGTATTGGAATTAATTTGCGATAGTAATATTGAAAATGGTGATACTAGACGTGATGCAAAAATTTTATTAAAATCTATATTAAAAAAATAAACCGGATATTTGGCTATTTTATGGAATGATATATTAGAACGGACCAATAAAACATCTGTTGAACTTCAAAGTAAAATGATTGATCCATTAAAAGCATTTAACCTACTTATATCTTTGAAAAATTATGTGGCTAGTTTAAGAGATTTGTATAACACTTATGAAAATCAAACTACAAAACTAAGTTTAAAATTAAAAAAACATTTTAAAAATGAAGATAATGAAAGACAAATTAAAAGAAAGTGTACAAGTGGATCTCAAAATTCAACTCAGTTAAAAGGTATTGACAAATTTAGAGTTGAAACACATATTATGATTGTAAATAAGTTTGTAACAGAATTAGATAAAAGGATAACTGCATATAACTATGTATCTCAGCATTTTTTATTTATCACTAAGTTAAATATCCAGCCACATAATGATATTAACTTAAGCTTGGACAATTTCATTACTATGTATAAAGATGACATAGAACCTTCTATAAAAAATGAGTTGGTTCAATTTAGAGAGTATTGGGATCTCAGTAAACCACCATTTGATGCTTCAAATGTGCATAAAATATTAGAATGGTTTGAATAAACAAAAATAAAAGATGTATTTCCTAATATTTTAATTGCAATTCGATTATACTTAACAATTCCTGTTGCAAATTGTTCTGCTGAACGGGCATTTTCAAAGTTGGCACGCATAAAAAATAAGTTTAGAACTAGTCAGACTCAAGAATCCTTAAAATCATTTATAATATTATCTTCTGAACATGATTTGTTACCATCAATTGATTTTCAAGAAACTATACTGACTTTTGCTCGAGAAAAATCAAGAAAAAAATGTTTTAAATAAGAGTACCTACATAATGTATAAATAATTTTTATGAAGTATTTAATAATTATTTTGGTTGAATATAAAAATAACTTATGAACATATGAAATATTATATTATGTGTAATAATTGCAATAATTATTGTTTTAAATTTTTTTCATCTATAACATCAATACAATTTAAAAATATTTTAGGTTATTTATTGTGCTAAATTTTTGGTGCCTAATGGGGCCCATTTTAACTATTTGTCCCAGGGCCCATTATTCTATAAATACGGACCTGTCTCTAAGAACATAATTCGTTTCATGTAACGAGTGCTTCAAAACTTCAAATTTTATTTTGCATATTTTGACGTTTTTTTCGTTTTTAGAGCATTTTTAGTATTATTGGGTCATTTTGTTGGTTTTTAATGCATATTTGTTTGATATACTAAACAAATCTAGCCTATTCAAAATAAAATCAAAAGAAAAATTATTTTCTTGATATTCAAATAGATTTATCAGGTATTTCCATACACATTGTCAATCTTTATTTTTCGATTCAGTTTTTATCTTATCTTAATTTGTTATTGACTTTGGAACGTCACCTGTATAAGGACAAATAACAAATCAACTTTAATTCGTATTACCTCGCAGATTTTGCTCGTATTACATATAAATGTGATTTTAATGTCTTAAATAGTGTGTTAAATAATGCCCAAAACAAAAAAACAAATATTTCATTTTTAGAGTCATTTTTTCATTTTTAAGTTCATTTTTGTGGTAAAATGCATTTTTTAAGGAAATTTTCGACTATTTTTTAGAGCATATTTGTATGGTTTTAAGTCCATTTAAATCCGGGCCCTATTTATTTATATTTATTGTGTTATCCGTTTGTATCTCGTTTATTTCTGATATAATTTATTATTATATTCGTGTTCTTGATTTCTTATTTTTTTTTCTTTTCTGTACATTTAAAATTTTAAAGATGGACCATATAAAATATAATAATAATAATAATAATAAAAAACTGTATTAGCGTATAGAAAATCCAAAGGAGGGAAAAAGTCACTGTAAGTTCCAAGTTCATAAGATATGAATAAAACTGTTAAAGAATGTGAAATAATATATAATACATTAAAAATTAAATTCGGTATACTGTCATTGATACTGATACGATTACTATTTTGACCGGTAATAATTGAACACATGACATTTCGACAATATACTTTAATAGGTACATACAATAATTTGGCGAATACATGAAATCATTTCATATTGTTGTAATTTAAAGGAACTATCAATAATAATATGACATTTATATATATACACATGGTTTTCACAAGGGGGGGCTGATGGACCTTGAGTACAGGGGCCCAGCTATTTTAAGGGCCCATGGGCCCGTTGAAATTTATTTGTAATTTTTGAAATTTTAGTAGAATTACTTATTTTACATTAAATAATATTTTATATATATATTTTAGTTATTTTAACAGTTCAAAATGTGGATTAACCAATGATTATCTAGAAATGAATGGATTGGTTTCGACAATCAATTATGACGATATCATTATTGAGTAGTATATAACTATGATACTAACTATACTAGAGTATATTATTATATTTTTATTGCGTAGATTTTAGATAATGCGTTTCATTATGCACATATTATATTGACTATCCGTTATTAGTATTACGATACCTATACCGTATATAATAAGATGCTGGTTACGGGGATATTCTTCACGCATTTGCTGCCGATGCGCACATGTTAATGGTACGAACGGACAGAAAAACGTATGATTTTGTTCTAAAACATGCCTTACAGAAAAAACTCTCACGGCTTGTAGAATGATCCAATTGCAATAACTTTTTTTCTTTTGTTGAAAGAAGAAGACTTCTTACAGGTCGCATTGAACTTTAATTTTTAAATTTTTAACTAAAAACGGCAAAAAAAATGTTTAAAAAAAAAAAAGTAAAAATTGATCAAATTAAAAATGTTAATGTGACGCTTTAACATGCAATTTTGAAAATTGAAGTTCAATGCATCTTGTAAGAAGTTTTCCTCTTTTGTATTTGTGGGAACACAGACTTCTGGTAAAAGCTCAGTGTTAGAAAGCCTAGTTGGCAAGTCTTTTATACCTAAGGGGATTGGAAAGGTTACCAGAGCTCCGTTGGTTTTACAAACAATAAGGTACAGCAATCAAGATTACGAAGAATTATTAAAAAAAACTGGGAAAAAAACAGTGGACGAATCATCCACCTCCCCACCGAAACCAATCAACGCAGGAGTCCCTCAAGGTGCAGTTACTGCTCCTCTTTTATTCAACATTTTCATATCCGACCAACCAACAATACCCACTTCCCTTGTTGGTGATTTTGCCGATGATAAGTCAATAATAACCGACAATATCGACCCAATCACTGCCTCCCTCAACATCCAAGAACATCTCTCCCTCCTCGAACAATGGTATAAGGAATGGGGAGTAAAAATTAATGAATCTAAATCCATACATTGTACCTTCACTCTTAGGAAGAAAAAATGTCCACCTATCATCCTTAATGAACAAATTCTACCTGTCGCACCATGCATTCGCTACCTAGGCATCACCATCGATCAACGTCTCACCTGGGCTCCACATATACGTAATAAGCTCTTAACCCTAAACGATCGTTTTCGTCTTCTCCGTTCTCTTACTTCTCATCATATAAAATTATCCACTAAATTATTAATATATAAACTCTACTTAAAACCAATTTGGACGTACGGAATCCAATTATGGGGCTCCGCAAAACCTACAAATGTCAACCGTATCCAGCGTTTCCAATCGAAAGTCCTTTGCGTTATAACCAAAGCACCTTTCTTCGTATCAAATCATACATTACATAACGACCTAACCATCTCTCCTGTCAACGATGTAGCTAAGACCTTCTACAGACGTTTTAATTTCAACCTACAAAACCACAAAAATCCTTTAATCAAAGAACTTGCGTCTATAAATATACCCGGCAACCCACAAAAAAGGTTGAAAAGGCGGTGGTGTAGGGACCTATTAGTCTAGCCCAATCTAACTCCTTTTGTTTTTCTTTCTATACCTACCTTTGCTATTTCCACTTATCCTTCCTTATGATATTTTCTAACATTTTTTAACACTTTTTTTTTTTCTCTCATCTTTAACTGTAAGAGTGCCTTCACTGGAAGGTATCTTTAATCCGTCCTTCACGCCATAGTTATCTATTTCATCAATTTCACTTATTGTTCAAACTATGTAACAGATTGTGGAAATATAAATAAAATAATAGAAAAAAAAAATAATTTATCTTTTTATCAAGGAATGGTGCCTACAAGTTGTTCATTGTTTTAATTTAACTATTTTGTTTTTTTATACATAATTTTATTATACTTATACTTCTTAAATCGATGGTTAAGTGCATAAATGTGTTAAGTACAAATGTATGCACTTTTCAGGAATGACATTCAAAGATTTAGAAGGACGTAAGGAGAAATAATCATAACAATTTCTTGTCAAATACATAATATTTAAAATCTCTAATTTCCTATGAATAATAATATAACAAAATAAAATCATTAATTATGTTAACAAACTTAGGATAATTGACTTCAATTAATTAAGCCATCACTTACTACAAATTGTAGGGTAATTAAAGTATTTATATTATAAATTTGTTACTACATAATAATTTATAAAACAATTATAATTCATGGTACTAACATAGTCAAGTCTTTTGAAAGTAAAGAACTGAAGTCTTAAAGTTTTAAGTTATTAATTTATAACAATGTATTGTTACGAGATACTAAATAAGAAAAATATTTTTCCCTTTGTTTAAGTATTTACCTTTTATTTAACTAAATATTGAAATTAACTAAAATAAAATTGAATGTCAGTAATAATGAAATTGCACTTTTAAATTCATGTAATTTTCAATCGCACTTTTACTCATTATCATAGTCATCATCAGAAATCATTTGAAATATTTTTATGAAATATTTTTTGCTATAGGGATTTCTTAAAAGAATTGTGTATACTATTTTGGAATAAATTTTTTGTTAAGTAATGACATCAAATCTTTTTTTTTCTGCACTTATTAATAGTTTTTTCTCATAAAGTTGTTTTGGGTCTATAGTCGACCAATCTAATGGGTCTTTATATTGAAGTCATGTTTTTTTATCTAGAGTTACATCAATTTCCAAAAACGGTGAATCGTCAAGATTATATTTGATTTGAATAATTTGAGTTGTAGATTTCTCCACTCTGATCCATTTAATTTTTATCCAATTGACTTTTAGGTTTGTAATAGTGATTGATACATTTTTAACAGTTCTTCCAACCGAATCTTTTAAGTTATAAAAATCATTATAGCTCATAACATTTACCTGATATGGTTTTGAGTTTAGTCTAGTAGAGTTGAGATTAAATGTGCCCATTCACGAGTTGTATAAATGTTTTTGTGTTTAATTTTTCTCTCTATATTGGCATGTATTGAGTCACATTCTAAATAGAACTGAAAAACGACTGACGACTCGAAATAAATAACTAAGATACGGCGGACGACGATTGACGCAACGAAAAGTACAGCTAACACGCTACTAGCCTAGCGAGTGACAATCCTCTAACTCAGTGGTTCCCAACCTTTTATGAGTGTGACCCTAAAATTTTAAATTTAACTTTTGGCGACCCCAAAAAAAAGAACATAATAAAATTGCAAACATCACTTTCATTTATTCACATCAAATCGGTAAATATATTGTTACATTTATCTATCCTCAAATACTAAATAAAATAAATTTATAAAATACAAATAAAAAACTGATCAACATACGTGACTTACGTCTTATAATATTATAAAAAGGAATTTATTCTTAGTTTCAAATTTGACATAATATTAATTGTATTAACTCTTACTTAATGACTTCCTTGATGCTGAACATACTCCATGAGTTCTTCAATATTTGGATGTATATTCATTGAAAGTGCACATCGCATAACTAAAGGCCGAAAGGACTGTGCACCGCTAACTTTATAGTTGCATGCTCCGGAACTGACGAATTGCTGGTTTGTCCGATTGGTATATAATTGGTGATTTTTTTTTATCGTGAACCAGTTAATATCTCGAAAGTATTAGGAATAATAAAATTATTTTTTTTTTAAACTTTCTAAGTTTTACTATTTTACACTGTGTTACAATTTTAATAATTTTAACTTCCTCCCTTATTTAATAAAACACTATCAACTTTTGATTTTCAAATGGCAATACCTATTTTCGATAACGAAAATTTATAAACATACTGAAAAAATAATTTTAACGTTTACAGAATTTAGTTTCAGTAATCCGTTTGCGACTTATTACAGTTTAAATATTCATTTAATTTACTACTACTGTGCAATTTATTAAAAGCAACGGTAAAAACCGGTAGTCAAAATGGAATGATATCTCAATTTAACAATACCCATAATGGAGGTCCGTTACATTAGCACCACCATATTCTAAATTTTTAAAAAAAAATATACCAACAATTGTTATTTCATTTGTACACATTTTTAATCCTGATATAAACATTTGTACACCTCCCCAAATGCCCCAAAAAACCAAATTTCCGCGGTGGTGCTAATGTAACGTAACACCAGCACCCCACTTTTTGTACAGTAGACTTATGGCCTCCAAAATGGTACCAACGATTGTTATTTCATTTGTACACATTTGTAATCCTGGTATAAACATTTGTACAACTCCCCAAAAGCCTCAACAATTAATTTGTATACAATAATAAAATTTGTATTAGAAAAAATTTCAATGTTTCACGTCTTTGTGAAATATTGCATGCTTTAAACACTAAGCAAGAGTAATAAATTTTAGATTTATCAGTTTGATATTTTAACTGTAAGCTATACAATTTTCTTGTCATATATTATAATTGTTGGGCTATCATAGTTTTATACAGTAAGTTCCCGTTACAACGAATACCGATACAACGAAAAATCCCGTTATAACGAAAGTCATAGAAATCCCTTACCGAAAAGCTATTAAAACAATGTTAAACTAATCTCAATACAACGAAATGATAGTTTTTTAATAATCCCGATACAACGAACTATTTGTACTGGTTATAATGTATGTATTTCCCTACTTAATTTAATCTAAAGATAAGAAGCATACGGTTTTACGAAATTATCAAGCCATTAAATTGTCATTATAACGTGTGACCGTGTTATTCCACGTCAATCGATAACGCTAAACAATCAGTCGGGTCATAGACCTCTTACGTTGGTAATTTTTATTTTTTCGTATTTTATGCTTCTTCTTTACGTACGTACGTGATGAGTTCTACAGTAAAAATAAAGCAATTTTCGTTGGAAGAAAAGAAAAACATAATTTCTGAAGTAGACAAAGGATTGAAGAAAGGCGAGGTGGCAAAAAAATATGGCATATCCCCATCAACATTGTCAACTATTTTGAAAGACCGAGAAAGCATCTTGAAACAATTTCAGACTTCTGTTTTTGTCCCGAGCAGGAAAAGGATGCGTAAGGCACAATTTGAAGACGTTGATACGGCGGTTTACAAATGGTTTCAAGATGTTCGTTCCAGAAATGTTCCTCTGACCGGTCCTTTAATTCGAGAAAAAGCATTAGAATTTGCTAAAATGCTCGAAATTGAGAATTTCCAAGCAAGTGTCGGATGGTTAAATCGTTTCCGTGAGCGTTATGGTGTGTTGTCTAAATGCATTTCTGGAGAGGCGAGTGACGTACCAATGAATTCTGTTAACGAATGGCGAAACGGAGAAGTTGCTGCACTCATCAAGGAATACAGCCCCAACGATGTCTTTAATGCAGATGAAGCTGGAGTGTTTTTTCAGCTTGAACCAAAAAGGACATTAGCCCAGAAAGGAGACAAGTGTGTAGGGGGTAAAGCTTCCAAACAACGCATCACCGCTCTTTTCTGTTGTAACAAATCGGGAACGGAGAAACGAAAAATCCTCATCATTGGCAAATCCGCAAAACCTCGTTGTTTTAAAAACTGTAAATCATTGTCATGCATCTATAAATTTAATAAGAAAGCATGGATGACTCAAATAATTTTTAATGATTGGTTGATAGATTTTAATACAGAAATGAAAAAGAAGAAGAGGAAAATTCTTCTTCTTATCGACAACTGTACTCCACATAATGAACCACCAAAATTGGATAATATTCGTGTGGAATATTTCCCACCTAACTGCACAGCTGTACTTCAACCTCTTGACCAAGGTATCATCAGAGCTGTAAAATCACGCTACAGAACTTTTTTGTTACGTCAAATCTTATGCGATTTGGAGAAAAATATCCAAAGAAAATGCAATGTGAAGGAAGCTATCGAATGGATATGCGGAGCTTGGGATGATATCAGTCAATCAACAATAACTAACTGTTGGAAACATACAACCACAACCAAAGACACCAATTCTGTTTCAGAAGTGGCCAAATATGATGAATCAAATACGCACGATATCCAACAATCTGAGTTAGAGCAAATTTGGATCACTGCGAAAAAGAAAACGTCGCTTCCTGACGACGTGAATTTAGAAGATTATCTCGGTGCAGATGACAACGTTTCAACATGTTATGAACTAACCGAAGTAGACATCATTCAATCCATTAAAGACAGCAAAGATGAGGTCACCGATGAAAGTAGTGGAGACGAAGACGAAGAAGCTGTGTTGGGAAATGATGTGCGCAATGTCACTTCATCAGAAGCCTTATCATGTTTGGAAGTAATGCGAACATTCATTACATCACAGAGTGATGTACCGGACTTCATATTTACAAACATTCACCAAATACAAAATTATTTACTTTCTATTAAAACAGCAAACCTTGTTCAAAAGAAAATTGATGATTATCTATAATAAAGTTATTTATTTTTTCGCAAATTATTTACTTTTGTTAAAACTGTCAATTATTTATGTATAATAAAGTTATTTATTTTTTCGCAAATTATTCATTTTTGTTAAAACTGTCAATTATTTATGTACAATAAAGTTATTTATTTTTTCCGCAAATTATTTACATTTGAATTATTTATTTATTACATATTTACATACAATTTGTATTTGAATCACATAATGTTTTTAAATTTGTTTTTATTTCAAATTTTCAAAATTTCGTTACAACGAAATTTCCGTTATAACGAAAAAAAAATAAGGTCCCTTGGAGTTCGCTGTAACGGGAACTTACTGTATTAGTAAAATAAAAAAAAAATCTCAATTACGATAATATCTATGAATTCTTATTTCTTATCTTAAAATCTTTTAGAGCTTAGTGCTTACGGGAATTTAATTATAGTTATTCTAAAAAAAAAAGCGTCTGGAGGGGATATATCCCCATATCCCCCCCCCATAATTACGCCATTGTACTTGTCTATGAAATATACTTCCGCCCACGAGAGAATCGCATACCTCGAAATAGTTAATATATCTATTGTCACGAGTGCCGCTTGCCTTATTTTCTCCCAGCATAGTTTCATCCCTACCACTGATTGGCGTGTAGGTATACAGGGTAAAGAAACACATATAAAATACATTGCGTCATCGCGTTGGTTATATTGTGTACCTAATATTATAATTATAATATGATATACGGTATTTTTTGTTATGAACATAATAGATGTGCAAAAATATTCGTAAAAAATACGTTATAACGTAGAAAATATTTCAAAACAAATAGTGAAGTTGTTGTAACTTCTACTACACTTATACCTATATGAATGACCAATATGACTTGGTATATTGAGGGGTGACGGATGCGCAGTGACTGACGCGGTTTTATTGTCGTCATGTCATGGGTGGGAGTACATACATGTTTTTGGTGTCGGAAACATTGAGTTACGTGGGGCCAGGGTTGAACTAGCTTTATAGCTCGGCCCGGGCAAAATAATTTCGAACGGCCTCAATGGAACTTTATAAGTAGGTAGGTACCTGATCAAATTATTGTTTAACTGAAAATGTATCTTCGTAACTCAAAAAACAATATCTACACAAGTACATTTGTATATTTTCAGATTTAATGTAATACCTTAAATAAATCTAGTTACGCATAATATATCTTATCTATAATGTTGATATAATGACTAAGATGAATTTTACAGCATAAAAAATTATTTGATTGAAATATGTTTATAAATTTAATTTTAATTGATTTAGAACAGTTATCGTTAACTAACGTCTCTTTCATACGGCCCGCAGTAAATTTCAAAAATAGTAAATGTCCTTGAATATCATATAAATGTTTTGTATATAGCAGATGTTTAGACCCGTAAGTGCGGATTTTCGCACCGTTCGCAGCCGTGAGCGTAATGTCCGACATTCATTGAGAATCAGAGTGGTGGAATTTTTATGGAGGTTGATGATAAGCATGAAAAAAAACAGCGAGTTGTGATAAGTAGGATCGAGTCCCCACAAATGTTATGATATAAGAAGATAAACAAAAATTGATACCCCTGATCAGATTGACATATTATTGAATTTATTACCATATTATAATGATAGACTAGTAATTTTAATTCTTAATTATTTATACATTACATTTTTTAAATAAATCAATGTATTATATTAAAAAAAAATACGAGTCATGGGAGGTGAATGCCCCCCCCCCACCTGAAATACGCCCTTGCGTGGTAATCGTTTAATAATATTTTATACCACACGATGGCTGCCATGCTCTGACGGCAGCCGCTGACGTATGTCGCTCTCGTAGGCGCATGTACATGTACAATATTATAAAATTCAGTATACGAATTTTACGACAACTTAGTTATTATTTTGACAAAATTAAAGTTAGTTAATGTTGTCTGATTTTGATTCTGAAAAAATATTTGAATTCAGCATAAAAATGTCTGTAAATCGTACGGAACACTTTCTGTTTTTAATTTTAATTATAATTTGTAAAAACTCATATATTTAAATTTTAATTACAGTTTACAATAATATAATATTTAATTTTTTCAGTGTTTCGTTCGATCAATTATAGACGTAAACTGGAGGGGGGGGGTGGGCAAGGGGTGTATTTATTCATCTTAGTTACACCTTTAGTTAATAATTTATATTGGAACGTCACATTTATCCGTTTAGCGTGCGGTAAGATGGAAATCCCACAGTGGCAGGCGGTAAAGCGGAAATCCCAAAAAGTGCGGGAGGAGGGAAATTGGAAATTCCCATAACACCGTGTAGTTAAGTGGATATTTCCAAGAGCGCTGGCCGCGTATTCCCAGCACAACCGAAAACTTAAATGTATATTACGGTCCGTACAAAACATAAAATTTCGGTTAAACCTTATACACATATCACAACCTCCTTGCACGACGCATAAACATTTAAACATACGCCGTTCTCACTGTTCCCACACAAGTGCGTTGGACATTACGGATAAATTTGTTTTGCGCGATTTACATAATAATTCGAATTATAAAATGAAATAGTTCGCGCAGGTGTCACGTCGCCGTTCAAATTATGCCGTTTCGTGTTATCCGGAGCACCCAATAACGGTGTCCGGCGAGTGATGTTCGAGAATTTTCGATCGGCGCGTTATCGCGTTACGATTATCACCGGTCCGTGTACGCCATTATTCCGGAACTTTTTTTCCGCCGAAACTTTCTCTGCGAACGTCCGACTCGTCGTTTTTCCCGTGCCACCGGTCGTGTGTTTTTGTGATTGCGGCATAGCACGGTGGAGTGGCCGTCTCCGTGGACAACTTCGTGTGTATGACGACTGTTCGAACCATAGCTGACCCTTGTCCGCGAAACTTTCTTTCGGTTATCATCGTGCGCGGAGAAGCCGGTTATTGTAAATCGAGACCGACGCCGCTGATCGACCGATTCTTCTGCCGGTCATGGCATTCGTCGCACGTGTGAACACGGTCGCGTGGGCATAACCGTTCGAACGCCAGACCGCCCAAGGTATGTTCCGTTATATTTGTTAAAAACATTGTTTTTATTTTCATACGATTTGTGTTGTTATATTATCACAACGCGTTTGGAGCTATGTGGTTTTATTGTTATTTTTAGATTTATCATATTTATTAATATATTATATATTAATAATCGAATCATTCAATTATTATTTTTCGACCATCAAAATAATGGAATGATTTTAATAATCAAAATAATGTAAACAGTCATATTTACCAAAAGCGAATCATTTGAATTATTCGAAAAATTGCATGTTTTATTCATTTCCCATTGGGTACTAAATTAAGAAGTCGACTGTTCATCAGTATTGCATTGTAATTGTTAAAAATAATAAAATTACTGAATTTAACTGAAACTGCAGGTACCTATTTGGTAAGGGGCCCAGGTCTTATTATTTTTGAGAGGGCCTACCGGGACTTTCCCGGTATCCCGGTGGACCATTACGTGCCTGTATGAGCTCAATTTTTATGGTATCGATATCACGAAAAATATTTTATAAAGAATATATATATATATATATATATAACACACTAAAAATAAAATTTATAAAGTGTGCGTAGTAACGATTATCATAAACTGGGGAGGAACCAATGTTTCCCAACTTTTAATAAAACGTGAACGTGTATTTAAAACAGAATATTATGCGATATCTGAGTACAAAATAGTAAATAAAAATTTACTATTTACCGATTTTAGCATTTGATCATTGGACAAAGAATTGCCGACTTTTTTAAATTTCTTAGACTGGGGCATTTTCCATAGTCTGCTCCCCCCCCCTAATGACGCCCCTGCGCATAGCCCTATTTCGCCAAAAACGAAAACGTTTCCACTAAAATTTATTTTTGTGAAGAGACGTTTGGGAACCATGTACAATTGTTACATATTCTTTCATTATACATTTTAATAATAATATATAACAATAATAATAATATTAATATAATAATAATATATTAGTCGAATATAGGTATAGGCATAATTATATTAGAGTTTTTAAAATATTACTCATACATAATTTCATATTATAATATATCCATTCTATTTAACTATTTATAAAGTATAAAACAAATGTAGGTCAAATATTGTCTCGATAGAGTTTTGAAAAAACGCATATCGTAATTTTTAAATATTTAAAAATGTAAGTTATAATATAAGCATATGTCAATTTTTAAAATAATACATTCGTAAGTATAGGTCAGGTTTTAAAAAAATCATATGAATAAAAGAAACAGTTTTGACAAAGTGTACCTACTAATTTCATTGGAATTTTTTTTTCTTTGTAATTGCATTTTCTGTAGCTTTTAAACGGTATAATATTTTTTAGAAATATTAAATAAAGGAATTCAGTTCAATGATTTAAAAATTGCGTTCCACGTGTTCAATTATTTAACACAGACTCGTAGGAACTTCGCTTCCATACCCCCTTCACCAACCATACTTTTCAGCAACACAAATATTTAAATTCCAAATATTAATTTCGATAATATTAATAAACAACTATACAATGAAAATAGATGAGCTCCGTCCTCCTGCGCACCATCCCCCACAACTCGAGCACTGCCGATTACCAATGCTGTTGATTTTTTTTTTTTAAATTACTATTTGAGTATAATTTATATTTAGTGCAGTATAATAACATTATTTTTGGTAATATTATTGTAGTTATATAGCATATAAAATCATCACAGATAACTTGATTAATAATTAATAATTATCAAAATGCCTATTGGATTTAATCAACAGAGATAAGTATTATATTTACATATTTTTGGTAATAGATGCAAATTTAACCATTTCAATAAAATAGGAAGCGTAAACATACCAAATCTTAAAGGCTATATTTTATGTTTTGGAATTTCATAGTAGGTACCTATCATTGACAGGATGTTATATTCCATAAACTAGAATCACAATTTAGATATTGCCTTATATACCTTATATTGTCCTGAATGATTTTGTTGATGAATTGGTTAATACAGTGTATATTAAAAGTAAGATTTGGATATCAATAATAGATATAAAACATAAATAAAAATAATAATTAAAAAAATAAGGATATAATAGGTGAATGAGATACAGGTAATGGACGAATTTATTATGTTAGTGTTTTAGTGTAATTATTATTTTTATTTGTAATCGTAAATTAATTTTATTTCACTGGTGTAATTAAATATGGTTTTGGCCTAAAAATAAGAAATGGATTTTAATTTATACTTCTATATTTTTAGGGGAACACTTTATTTTAGAATGTTGATACTTGATATTATTTTTTAAATATTATAAAAAAAAAAATTAAATACAATATGTAAAATAATTTAATTTAGAATTATTTTTTATTAATTTAATTTGTTTCTTTTTATTTTATCGATATTATAAGGGCAGAGGATTTGTTGCATTTGCATGTTTGTTTTGCACAGTTACAGAAATAGAGTACGAAACAAATACGTTTCATGCTTTCACAAAACTAGTTTTAAAATTCTATTTTGCATGTATATCCATATTTTGAGTCTTTTTTTTTAAGGCATATTTTACATTTTCATATATCATTTTGTACTTTGCGAGACATAATTAACATAAATATATTTTTTTCATACCAACGTTTTTATTTCAAACCATACAAAGTCAAAATCATTGGTTAAAGATTTATTTTAAAATACTTATTTCTTATTTCCAATTATTTCTAAAATTCCATCAATGTTTGGAGCAAGTGTTACTGTAATATTAACTTTTGCTTTCAATTTTTCTTTTTTAAGCTCAATTTTCACTGACGTTTCCTTAAATAAAAATCTTAAAACTATTCTATTAATACATTAACATTCTTTTATTAAAAAATAAATATACTTTATTTAATATTTAATTATTAACTTTTGTCGTAAAAGTGACACTCACAATCTTCAATACTAGATCAGAAGACATGTCAATTGTTCGTTAAAATTCGAATTTTAATTTAAACTTCAAGTGCTAAAATAATATAAGTACTAATTTGAGAGTACTAAATTTGTTTCTATGTGAAAAAAATATTCAAACATTATCTATTTTTTGCATATTGCATTTGGCCAACCATATACTGTTGATTTTAATATAAGATTTTGTCAATTTTTATTAGTATCATTCTATTAACAAATATTGTTTAACGAAACGTAGAGTTATTGTTTGATAATATTTTATGTTGATTAATAATGCATTATAAATTACACATTTATAACCAGTGGTGCTCCTATCAATGTTTTTTACGCGGACGTGTGGCTGAATATGGACATTTTTATGATTAAGACGCAGGCACTCATCCAGGATTTTTGTTTGGGGTGGGAGAAGGGGGCTTAAACATTTTCCAATTTTCTTTACACACAAGTAAACAATTACCATTAATTTTAAATAATAGTTTATTTTTTTATTATTACCACATTGTACATAATATGTTATATTATGTGATGAATATTTATTATTATTATATTTATAACTATAAATTATGACAAATCAACTTAAAATTGAAGTTTTTTGGGTTCCTTTTTGGAAATAACAGTTAATACTTCGGATTCTTAAATTTTTATTTCTCGATGTATGTGAAGATGCCAATCTATTTAAACGTGACTTTCCCATTGTGTTTTGTAGGTAGGTTTTGATTCGCTCGAACCGTAGAAAACGTTCTCTCCGCCGTACTTGTACTTACTTGTAACGTTGCAAATATTTTCAAAAGTATAAATACTGATTCATATATTTTGAAATCACATAAATTTAAGTCATCAATTGCGTTTAGCGGTAAGGTATAACAACAGTTTTTGAATTGTTCATACCACAATTCAAATTCGGCTTTTACGACAGAAGAACTATTTTGTTGCATGTATTTTTCATAAAATTCGAAAATATTTTTAAAACTTGAAATTTGTTCATTTGTTGAATTTTGTTTGATCGGTAAAAGGCATTTAAGACTTCTAAGTAGATTCTTATGTTTTTAAAATCGACCAGAAAGACTATTAAGTAATTAATCAATCCATGGAATAAAAATTGAACATCTGTTGTATTCTTCAATATTATCTGATTGTGTATTACATCGCTTAGTTTTATGTTTCGTTAGTCTAGGTACAGACATAGTCAGGTCTAAATTAGAGGCAACTTGTTGTGCTTCGAGAAATAATTGCTTAAATTTATTTTCAGCTTTACTTTTAAGTCGACGGAGAATAGATACTACACTTTCTACTTGGTTAACTGCAGTAGAAATATCTATAACTGTCGTTTGAAGTATTTTACTTATTGGTAAAGTATAAGCTAATAATTTTCCTGAACAATGTAATGAAATAATAAATGAAGATTGACGAATACCATTTAAAAGTAAAAATGCTCCTGTTGATGAGTCTTTACAGTTCCACGAATGAATTTCTTCTAACGCTGCCACTACAGATAATAAAAGTTAATTGACTACTATTGTTGAATCTTGTCGTTCAACCCATTTGGTTGGACATAATTGAATAAGTTTAGTTTTATTAATATCAGGAACTAAAAGTTGAAATTCATGATTTAAAATAATTTGACGTTTTGGTGTATTATAAAACGTGTATACTTTTTGTATAACACCAAAAATATTCCTAATAGGTACTACATCAACAGCATTAGATAAAGCCAAATTTAAACTGAGTGAAACACAAAGTAGGGTAGACCGGGTACAAATGTAACACGGGTCAATTGTAATATCGTTGATTTTCTCTTCTAGATTCGATTTTAAAATATGGCGAAAATACGATAGTTGTTCTACTGTAATAGCAACTAGTTCTTCTTTATCAATACGGCAATATCATATTGTCCTTATCAGAAAAATAATAAAATACGTTTATCAACTCGGATTGTAAATTAAATATTTTGTCGTATTTTTTTATTTAAACGTTGTTATTTATTTATAATTTCTAGTTACTATTATATTTATATAAGTAAAGAAGTATTCTTTAACTTGATTGTCTTGTCTGGTCTGTGCATAGTAAGTATTTTTATTTTATGTTTACTTTCTTACATAAATATTGATTGGGGACAATTGTAACATTTAAACAGGAGACAAATGTAATATTTTATTATTGTTTATTAAAATAATATCTGTAAGAAGCAATTATTCATTATTCTTTGTTATAGGTAATAGCCATGCCATGAATAAGACAAAGAACAACAAATAGAGGCACTATTTTTTTGATTTTTATATTTAGTTGTAAAGGCTTAAACTATAAAATTATTATAATTTGTTATTTATTATTATATTAGGTATGTTCTACCACTGTTTTTTTAATATTTATATTTAGTTATAAAGGCTCAAACTATAAAAATATTATAACTTGTTCTTTATTATTATATTAAGTATGTTCTACCACTGTTTTTAATTATTATTTTTAGTAATAATGGCTTAAACTATTAAAAATCTAATTTTGATTAATAGATTATGTATGTGTTACATTTGTTCCCTAGTACAGTTACAATTGACCCGGAACCGGGTTCAATTGTTAAATTTCTTTTTTTTTTTCAAATCAGATTTACCGATCCACCTATGGAAGTTAATGTTCAATTTATACATATTTCTTAAGATTACAAGTTACTGAATCAGTTGAGTGCAAGATCAATGCTAAAAAGTTTACATTTTCTTATAAATAAATAATAGTATGGAAAATGTTACAATTGTACCCGGTCTCCCCTACATAAAGTGCAGTTGGATATTTTTTTGTTATTCACAATGCTTGTACACCTTTAAATTTGCCACTCATCGTTCCAGCCCCATCGTAGCTTTGCCCACGTAAATAATATAAGTTAATACCACATGCATTCAATGTTATTAAAAGAACATCAGTTAAATTTTGACCCGAAATTCATTCTACTGTTACAAATTTAAAAATTGTTAAACTATTTTAAAACTATTTATATTGATTGACTCAATATATCTTACACATAATTAGAATTGTTCAATAGAGGAAATATCAGTCGTTTCATCTGCGAGTACGGTAAAACATTAAGCATTTAGCATTATTAACTTTAGTTAAAATAATTTAATCACAAGCATCTATTATTATTTGGTTTTGAATATCCGTTGAATTTTCCCCACAGGTCACTTAATGTTGTTTTAAATTTGTGTCCCCTGAATCAATTCGTGCTCTAAGCAACGCTCTAAAATTACCTTCGTTGCTTTCAAGTTTTTGTTCTATGTTAAAAATTACATAATCTCGATGTGCTCTAAGTGGTAGATATTGTCGTCCACGCAAAATTATGGTTTTTATTATAGGTTTAAGTTTTTCTTGATTTTCTAATGCCAGTTGGTGATGAACTTTATCAATTTGTTTATCAATTGATACTATTTTTCCTGACATGATATCCATAATATGGTCTACTTTTAAATTAGCTTCTTTAGGATAGTTTACATTTCAGTGTTTTTCGAATATTTTTAATCCCTTTTACCAATTATTGTATCCATTTTTAACAAATGTATGAAGTGATTGGTTGGAACTATAACCAGCTTCAGCTGGTGAAAATAATACGCAAAAAGCTATATCTTCAATTTTTGAATATGTTAGCTATTTGTATTTAGTTAACGAAAATATATTAAATGTATTTTAAAAGAATTAAATTTGGATTTGAATAAATATCGAGGTCAAGGCTATGATGGGGCAGCTGTCATGAGTCGAATTTCTTCGGGCGTTCAAAAACGAATCGGTGACATAATTCCAAGTGCTTTTTATTAACTTGTTCAAGACATTCTTATTTTTTAGTAAGTCAGCTCCTAGATGGGCATCATTAGCTCTATGAAATGATACAACTTAAATAGTTTTAAAAAAATTATGTAAAACTAGATGGGAAGGTAAACACAATACTATATATGCATTAAAAATTAACTTTATAGCTGTACTAAAACCATTAACAAATAAATCACTGACCAGTAATGAACTTGATGAAAGATTAATGGCCACTGGACTCAAAAACAATATTGAATCATTGGAATTTATTTTGTTATTAACAAAATGAAAAAATATTTTAAGGAATTTTCATCTAAAAAATTGCTAGGAACTTTGCAAGGAAAATTGCAAGATACTCATCTTCATGACGCATGTGCATTTTTAAATCAAGTTACAATTTCCATGATAAATTTAAGAAATCAGTATGAAGAAATAATTTCATCTGCAACTGACTAATGTAAAATATGGGTTATATCAATCCAACCAACTATTCGTCGTCATGTTTATTTTAAAAGAATATTCGGTGATGTAGATGGAGATAGGAGACTTAATATAAATGAAGAAAATCTTCATGTTGTGGTATTTTTACAACTTATTTATATAACCATCTTTCAACTTAAAGAAAGGTTCAAAAATCTGTACGAAGTAACCAATAAATTTGATTTTCTTGTACCTCGAAATATTTTTAACTATAATGAAAATGATATTGTTAAGGCAACTTATGATTATCAAATATTTTATAAAAATTACATAGGTACAGATATAACTAGGCAAATGTATTAAAGTCGTATTAAAAGATTCCCTAAAAACAATTCACAGCCTAAAAAATCTCCTGCAGTATTTATTAGATAATGATATGGCCTTTATGTACAACAATATTTTCAGTTCATGTATTATTTTCTTAACATTACCAGTCACAGTAACAAATGCAGAACGCTTATTTTCCAAATTTAAAATTATTAAATATTATCTTAAGAACTCCATGCTACAAGTTCGCCTAACAAGTATAAACCTCTTAAACATTGAACGAAACCGTACAAATTAATTTGATATAAATAAGATAATAAATGATTTTGCTAATGATAAGTCAAGAAAAAATAATTTTCTTAATTCATTTTTTTGCTGTTCAAACATGTTTTTTATTTATGTAATAAATTATTACTTATCGTTATTATGTATTATTTTTTTTTCTTTTATTATTTGTTATTTAGTCAATAAATAACATGCATTATAACTAAATATGTACATCGACAAAATATACTACAAAGAGAAATTATTTTTACAAAAGTCGAAATATTTATGTATAAATATTGATTACTTAATCAAATATTATTTTCAATTAGATAAAAACTATAATACTTGTTGTACTATAACTAATTGTTAATTGAAAAATGTTAATTCATTAATAGTTATCAAATATTTGAGTTGCATGGTTATTATAGAGGATTTAGAGGAATGAAATGCCTCTATTGATTTATTTTTTATTAATGTGTTCCTAGGTTTGTTTGAATAACAATGTATTTCCTAATATATAAAAAATTATGACCTATCATTGCTTCGAATTAAGTTGTTCGATTGGTTTCAGAAATTTTTGATAAAGAGGAGTTGGTGTGTACAAGCATTTTAAAATTTAAGTATAGTAAACTTATATTTTTTAAAAGAAACAGACTTGTAGCGGGTACCTAAAATTTAAATACCGTCTTTAACTGCGGCTGGGAGGGATTGATGAGCTTAGATAAATGGGAAGGAGCATTTATCTAAGTTCATCAATTCATCAATGACAACATTTTAACACCACTGATGAATAGGGGCCTCTAAAATTAGTTTGCAACTGGGCCTCAAAATTTTAGTTGCGTTACTGATTATATTCTTTTAAATTGTCTATTGATAAAGATTATATTTAATAAAATAAACGTTCTAAATTGGATATCGAAATACCCTTTATCCGAAAAATAATAAGAAAAACAAATTTTTACCTAAAAAAGGTATTTATATGTAAATTAATAGTTTTATGAAAAATATTTAACGGCAAAAAAATGTATAAAATTATAGTTTTTTATACAAATTTGTATAAAATTTTGTATAAAATCAATTTTACATTGGTCAGAATTTAAAATATAAAATAATGTGTGAAAATCAAAAATTATTTAAATTCGGGGCTCTTATGGGCACTGCCGAACTTTTTCTGTTTGTCTTGAAACTATCGATACTTCAATTTTATAGTTAACTGAACCTCTAGGGGATGTAACCTGAGGAATATATATTTATTTTTTCATATATATATAAACATAATATAATAATATATATTATATATACAATATGTAAATATATCTACAGATTGAGCGCGCGTGGAGAAGTGACTAGTCCCGTGGACTTCGCACACCGCCAATCAACGAGAACGCCGTCGGTGCGATGTCCGTACACACGCCCCCTCTCTTAGTACCCGTGGCCCAGGACAGGTAAACCGCACAACACGCACTCTACCACAGTAAATAATATCACCCAAAGTACCGGTCAATTAAAACTGGATTATGTAACGCAGACCATCGCGAATCGTTTTTTCTCGTACTGACCTCGACGGTGTGGCGGCTATGAGAACGGCAGGCCAGCACTTACATTTTACTCACCGTCACCGAATCAGCATGTCCACGGAGTAGAAGTTTTTCTTGTTTGTGCGCCGATGGGCGACATACGAATCACCACGTTTTTTTTTTTTGGTAATATCCACTTTTTAAATTATAAATCATTTTTCATTGTGGCCGGTATTTCATTGTTATTTCTATTATTATGATTATTATAAGTTTATCTTTATCTTACACGTCTGTAACCGACTCCTCGGTGCCGTGTGGCGAGTATGTGATAATTTTGTGTTATGATAATGTCACCAGGTGCCGAAAACTCCGTGCCCCTTTATTATTATTATTTTGTGTCTGTTTGAATGATTTATTTTTTATCCATCCGAGTTTTACGCCCGTTTTGGCTTTCTCGGTAATAATTTAATACATAAATGAAAATAAAAACCATATCGATATTATCTTCATTGTTTTTCTCTATTGTTATTATTATTATTGTTATTCCTATCTATTAAAAATCCACGGTGCTCCGGCTTTTTATAGTCTCGGCCCGTGGTTGGCGACCGTAAATTATAATTCTTATGGACCACAGTTGACACTCACAAAAATCGAGTCGATACATAGTACCGTTCGACAGTTTTTTTGGACCATAAATCTAATCTTTGGCTTGAGATTGAAACCAACTTTCGATATCAATTGAAATCGGTTTTTCTAAAAATTCTTTTTCGTCTTGTAATCAATTAATTTGTTTGATGAGTATATAGCGGATATTTTTTTCTAGATGATCGATTATAGGTTTTCACGTTTTTAATACCATTGTTGTAGCTTCAGTGTCTCTAAGTTTTAACGCAGAATATTTTGTCTGATATTTTATTTTGCTTTAGCTAATTCAGTTACAAGCACGCTTTCAGGAGTCATAACAGGAGTCATGCTCATATACGCTAAATGATTTGACTTTTGAACACTGCTTGGGATATAAAGATTTCATGACGGAATATTAATGTTTTGGATGTATCTCACTGATATTTTACGTTTAAATTAATTTATTAAAGTAATTTTTAATTACGAGTATAATATAATATGCTTATATAGTCGATGTGCTCTGCAAATATAACGCATATGTTAAATCACGTTATAATAGATGAGGCGAACGTCCTTTTTTTTTTTTAATATTTGTTTTCGTTTACAACCAACGGTTCTCGTTATTTTCTACATTTGGATAAAAGTAAATAAAAAAAAACGTGACTTCCGATTGTTAAAATAATAGTCTGCTACAAAAACGTAGGATATTGTACTGATATTCGACTCGATATCTTGACAACAATATTATTTCTAGTTACAAATTACTCAAAAAACATTATAATACTTATGTCAGGGTCGATATTTCTGTTTTTTTTAAGGGGGTGCAAGCAATTAAAGAGGCCAATTTTTTCCCACCACCAGGCCAACATTTACGATTAACAGTAATTACTGATTAGCCATGGTGCATGCACAACATTAGAGATTGGAAAACTGATGGCCAAAGTGGCAAGGCTACTGTAAATATGTATCAGTGACACCTAGACCAATAATTGAAGATGAAAAAAAATCAGGGTGTGCGACTACATACCCTGCTCCCCCCCCCCAAATCGCGCCCCTGACTTACGTTAATTATACAAGATTTATTATAAAACATTTTACACTAAAGAACTGTGATCAAACTTTCGTCAACAAAACCTACTTTTCTGATTGTTTTTCTTAATATTACCTTTTTCATTTTTGAGTTAATTTATAAAAACAAAAAATTAATAAGTATAATCATTTTTTATACGTTCTAAACATAATTTACTTACTAAAGTATGTTTTTCGTTGATCTTGTAATACATCGGTTTGGATTAAAACCGATTCCTCGATCGGCAAGTCTATAGGGGTCCAGACCGACTTTTCGGTAGATGCGCGTACTGGTGCCTCGGTTGGTATCCAGGACTCTTTTGTCGACAAATTGATGAGCATTCAAACAGACCCTTCGGTCGGCGAATTGGCAAGCGTGCAGATAACCGATAATTGGTCGCCAACAAAACAAACGGTCGTCGAATGTATCGGACTACAGTGGCGATCGCCGAACACCATGTTGTACGTAGCTGTGGCAAAATGCTATTCGTATTCGTTTGCATCTAATTGGCTTTTGATCTCTAGAAAACATTATTGCAGTTCTAATAATAAATGGTTAGAAAAACACTTGGTTAATTATTTGACACATACACGGGAAAAACGATCGCGCAGGAGTGCAATAGCACCGGTCATTCCTCTTCGAAGACGCGACTCCTATTATTCCTGTCGCGTCCTTATTACTTCATTTTTTCCTTCACTCCTTAATACCATAAAATTCACCGACGCGTGACGATATAATATAAATTATCCACTCTCGTAAATATACACTCAATTTTAGTTACCGGAAACTTAAGTCCGAAAACGTCATGACGTGTATCTTGTATTCCAAACAGATTAAATGTCATGAATATGATGTTTGCAAAACAGTAACATATATACGAAAATCGCCCACATTTCGTTTGGCTTATCGTCAACTCGTGGATCGATGGTCAAATTTATCGTTAAATTTTTTCAAACATATGCTGACTATAGCACGAAAGATTAGTTTAAACGATTAAAATTTGTATAAAAAATTAATTTTCTTGGCATCTTTAATTGTGTCGAGTTCAAGGAAAAGTAAACCTAATATTTTACAGAGTAAGTTCAAAGCGATTTAAATATTCGTAATGATTTTTTTTTATATTATAAAAATACAGTTTAAGTAAAATTGTGTAGAATGTTTAACCAAACGGTAAAGTTGATATCTTTTAACACGTTGAGTTGGATCATTAAAAAAAAACAGTAGGCAACTTCATTCAATTAATGTTTAGAATATATTACCTTTAAACCCGTTTACGTTTAGGGGAACTACAATTTCCTTCAAAATTTGACACTATATAACCAGTAATATTTTTGATATTCCATAACAATAAACATGTCAAAGAACCAGACGGCCGTCGCCGGGTCAGTGTCTGGGTTTAATCTTCAACCTATATATTAAATTTTTTTATATTATTTTCCTCCTGAAATTTTGTTTTTTTTTTTTAAGCATTAAAACAATTGTAATTCGAATTTGATTATTATATAACTTGAGTTACATTGGTGATTTTTCATAAAGTAAATTTAAAATTAATATTATATTAACGGCACTTGTAATGAAGCAGCATAAGTATTAAGTAAAAAAAAACTAAAATAACAAAAAATTAAGTGATTCAAAAAAGTAGGTAAATATAAACTTGGGTTTAAAGTTTAACTTATTTATTCTTAGCTATGATATTTTTTAAGTTATTTTTTCATAATACCAATTAAAAGCGATAATTTAATTTCGACTTAGTTCTATAAAGCACAAATTTTTGTAAAATTATTTGTCTAGTATTTTTAATTATTGTCTATATAAGAACGAGTGTGAAGGTTAAAAATATAAAATTTTGAAATATAATTCCAACTCAAAGGCTTCTTGTTAGATAATGAAAGGCAACGAGACACTAATAATACACTAGTTTATTATATTAATATTGTATACAATATTTATAAATATTTGTCTTTCACTTTTCAAAAACGATTTTCTACAATAAATACGAATCGAAATCTAACGGATTAATACTCTAAACATTTCTGTGCGAACCATTATTTTCGTTTAATTATGAATGATTGAAGTCATACAATTATAAGCATACTGTGTATTCACCTAAAAGTTATTGAATTTATAACATTAATGAACGATTTCAAAGTGTTCGTTCGTTATAAAAAAACAAATCCGCAGAGCGTTGCAATGTATCATTTGAAGATAATAATTTCTCACTGATATCAGTGTATGCAAAGTTAATGACTTTTTTTCAACATTTGTTTTGTTTTTATTTTTATGTCTCTGAACTTAACAATATCTTTAGTTTAATTTTGAAATTTAATTAAAATTGTATTTGCTTTTTAAATCCATTACCAACGGAATCGCTACTGTTGTTTTCGGTTGGTGTAGTATTTACGTTGGCGGTTCGGAAGAAAACCAAACTCTATACAAGATTTCACGTAATCTTAGGTATCATTAAGTTTCGTAATTACTAATGCACTTCCTTTTTCGATTAACAAAATGCAAATATAAACGACACCAACCGAATCCAATCTAAGAAATAAATCTGTAATAGTCTGAATACATATTCAATAATATTTAGTTGGTTGAGGGTATTGACGTGTTGTGAAAATGTATTTCAAAATAATTCAATAGCAATGCGTCTCATTGAAATTCATTTCGATGCAAAATTTCCTAGGTATTCTTAAGGTATTCTCATAATTTATGAATATATTTTATATTTATGTGTGCCAAAAATAAAAATATATATATTTAGATTTTAGAATAATAGAAGACAACCTAGTTATTTATTAAGGTTTGATTTGATTTTTCCAGAGTAAAATACGTTACAATTTATGTTAAAGATGATAAATTTGAAAATAATAACAAATTATATTTTAACCATACATTCATTGATGAAAAATCTAAATAAAATATCGTTTCAATTAAAAAACGAATGAAATAAAAATAACCGACCAACCGACTGAGTAATAATGATCGTTGTTGTTCACTTTATCGTTACTTTCTTTGATCACGATTATATTATCATGGGCGCGTTTTAATTTAATCCATCAGTTGACTTGATAAATTAATATAAAAAAATAAAAATAAAGTAACTTCTGTTAATTAATATAAAACATAGAACTAATATTGTAGTTTAAAAAAAAAAAAAAAATAATAATAATAAAAAAATGTAACTAATTTCCACTACAGTCCAAGTTGTAACTTTAGATCAATAAGAAAAAGAAAAAGAATATCGTGAATATATATATATATATATAAATTATTTTACGGTGAATAACACTTGGACTATTTACTCAGCTGTACGGTCGATAAATGGTATGTATACGGGTAGACCTGATATCACTCTCGTCGTAACTATACATTACGTACATATATATATATATTATGCCAGGATGGATAAACTAAATATGTTGTTTAACTCGTTAAGTTAATCTAAGAAAAAGTAAGTTTAGTCCAAAGTTAACCAATATATTTTTTTAACTTAATTAAATTAAAAATGAAAAGATAAATAAACCAATTAATGTAAAATTAACAAAGTTAAAAGAAAAAAACATTTCTGATGGTTAAAATTTGATTTTTTTTAGTTTAGAGTTATGAATACATTTAGAATACAGAGCATTGAGTATCAACTCTTCCGCCACTCATCAAAATGGTAGATAGAGTTGAAACAACCTATACTTTTTTAACCATTGAAAAGTTAAACACTAATAATGAATTGGAGTATTTTTATAAATACAATTTGTATTATTTTATCAATACTTGTATTATACTTTAATAATCCATATTCCTAAAATGGTCACCAAAAAAATGTTCTAGTCAAAACGGGACAAAAATAATAGTAGTTAATATTAGTTAATTATTATATCTTACAATTTTAAATGATTACATCGCTACGACAATACGACTATAAAATGATTCTGCTTATGAGAAATGTCTGTTTTATTATGTTGAAAGTCAGGCCAGTAGTAATACCAGTGATAGTGCCAGGCATTTTTAAGTAAGGCCATGGCCCTATCCGGCCTGTTCCTGGCGCGTCTACTGTACCATACAGTCCTTGCCATTCACCGCCGTCTCTCGTCATCGTCAGTATATACATGTCATGCGAATACATACAAATTAAATATTATGGAAACAATATTTCAGCTACATATTAAAATATATTATTGTTATTTCTACTGCTTTCTGAAAATGGAACATTTTTGTGTCCCGAAGATTCCCCAGGGGAAAATAGGACAAAGATATGAAAACCGAAATATATTAAACGTCATCATAGATATTTCTATTTCATAAATATATGTATAATATACCAATAGTAAATATATTTATTTACTTCTACAGATATTTTTACGAAAAATATTAGACTAATATTTAATAAAAACATACAGAACTTCAAGTAAATCTCAAAAGTTATTTCTTTTCATTTCAATTATTTTATCAACTATAATTATACTTGTAACTATTGTATTCATTTTTTGTAATACTCGGTATTATCAAAACATTATTATTGAGTATTACTACAATAATACTTTAAAGGTATTTTTTTTCGATATGGTTACCATTTATAATAAAAATATTTTTTAAAAGCGAGACTTTTTGTTTTTATTTTAAACCTAAATTAAAATATACTATTTTTAACTGGAATTTAAAAATAATTTATTAATAAATAATTCATATTATTAACGTACAAGTGTATGATTTATCCTGAAATAACTTATTTGTTTATATTTAATTTCTAAAAATGTACCATGAAGAATCAATGAAGCTTATTTAACTTGTGAATATTAAAATTTGAATTCGATGTTTTTGACGTAGATAGCAGTTAAATTTTTGGCATACAATGGATACATTTAAACATGGAATTAGAACTATCCATATTTTAGTCGATAACTGTTTGAAAATTTGATATAAGTGTGGCCTTTTCAGCAAAACAATATTTGGACTTTTATCCTCCAACTCGGTTATATTTAAGTTTAAATATTTAAATTAAAAAAAGTCATAATTTAAAACCGCATAACATCCATGGTAATACTGGACATTACACAGACCATGTAAAAGTAAATAAAAATATTGAGCAACAACTGTCAATAGTATGATATAATGATCAATACAGTATGGTGTCGAAGAACTACACAGAAAAAACGATTTCACGTTCGCACAATGTAAAACCTACGAAAATACGAAATTTAAATTATTAATCGCTTCCATAATACCCCACGTTCCAACTATAATATATTTCGAAATATTCAAATACTTTGACAAAGAGTTTTGGGAAAAACACTTTATTTTACCAGTTTAAATTTAAGACGAGTGTGGGTCACTAATTAGTGACCTACTAATCATTTATTTAGTACCTATTATCTATTATATGATACCCACATAATACTTATGAGTGAAAAAGCTAAATTGTTGTGTAGTAATGATTTGTAAATTGTATTGTCTTAGGAATTCCCTGTACAGACTCGGAAATGATATGTTATATTCACCGAATATCGACTACATATTATCAGAGTTGGGTGAATTTATGTATAAAAGTTTTATACACCATGATGTATTATACATATGTATAATACATTTTTATACATGTATAAAAGTAGAAAACGTATGAATTTTTATTTTTTCTTTCATAAAATATTTAAATAGTTATTAAATATTTTTTATGCATACCTAGAGTATGAATAATAATTGTTTTTACTATAATTTGGATAATGTTTTAGAATTCAATAACTAATTTTGTATTACTTAGTTTACTACAGTTTATGTAATATTGTAATCACTAATCAGTAATTACTAATTAATAAATATTTCTTATTAGTTTCTTACTTTATTTACTGTTAATAATAGACAATTTTTATTTATTATTTACAAATAAATCCGAGCCCTAGTTATTATTTTATTAGTAATTAAGTAGGTAACTAAGCAAATTAAATAGTATAATTTACTATTATTTAATCTTGCTTGATTATTTTATAATCTTTTCAATAATGAATATGCCATATGGAATATAGAACATTATATATATATATATATTAAACATTAGTATACATTATACATAAAAAAATAGAAAAAATATTTGATCTTTGGATATTGCTTTTATTCTGATTTAATGTTAAATTAAATTATCAAAAAATCAACATTTTAATTTTCGACCACCAACTGACTTGTTCTAAAATGTTATATATTATGCAATATTAAATTATTAAATACTTAAATAGATAAATGTAACAATAACTACTAAAGTAGTAAAGTATGCTACTATGTTTTAGAAATCAAAAATTATAATTTTAATTTATAAATGATAATTTAAAATTAATGTAATAAGTGAATAAGTGATAACTGATAATAAGCAATTAAATAACCACAGACTAAAATCTTACTATATCTTATTCCATGTAAATAACTGATTTATTGATATTAACAGCGTGAACAGTTATCACAATAAAATTATATTTTATAGTTATAATAATTGGATTTTATATTAGTTTTCATCGATGATGTATTAAATATAGATGTATTATACGTTTAATACATAGTATAATACACAAATTATATATTTATGTATAATACGAGCCAACCCTGCATATTATAATAATATTTTTTTCGATGAACACAATTATATGAATAATTGGTTTTTATAAAAATTGAACTTAATTTATTTTACCTCTGTGTATAATTAACTTGAAGTCAACACGTTATTTGCATTAAAAAAATAACTTATTCAATTAAAATTAAGTTCTGAAATAAAGTAACAAATAATTAACTTGGTTAATATTTGCTTAGCGTTTTAAATTAATTTTAATTTTTAACTTGTTAACGTATATTTGTATATATTTGAAATGGGTATTACTTCCGGCCGGAGACCAGCCCCGTGTTTTATTTTATGAATAGCAAATCGCAAGCCTCACAATTTTCTTTTCTTTTAATTTCAACCCCATCCCCATCCGCCTGTCATAAACTCTTTCGGTTAGCCTGATACCATTTGATAAATTGTTAATGGTTACGTGACAATATTTTAATGCTTGTGTCGCAAACACACACACATACAGACACAAAAGAGCAAACACGCAAATAAAAGCTATAAACATATCTCCAAGCATAAATGATTCGTACGTAAAATTTTTTAAATTTCAGAATAAACAAAAATGCAAATATTAATCAGTAGCTTGGAGCACGGTAGTCATAATAATATTATGCTAATTTTTTCAATAACACTAAAAGACAATAAGAATATAATGGTAGTTGAATCGTCTTCGAAGCAATAAAACTGCGATGAAAGTATAATTTCGTGCACCGACATATTACGCGTTTAAATTAATAGTGAACATTTAACAGAAATTCAAATGCTTTAAAATTATTTATTTATTTAAACAAATATTAGGCCAACGGTTGTCAAAATATTTTTACGAACAAACTGTTTAAAATTTTAGTTGATTTTTTTCATCATCATTAACTACAGTGTGTATTAATAGTAAGACAATGTTTTAATAATTTATAGTTTACTTCGCAACTTCGCTTTAAATGCGATCGAATGTTTAGTTCGAAAACTATACGTTACAAATTGATTAATTACATTAATATTGATAAATAGGATACCATGATACAGGCGCAGGCACTTTGCATAGGCAATTGTGGTACGTGAATGCCGCGGTGGTTTGTGTTCGTTACGAATATCATTCGTATTTTTACTGAATGATATACTGCAATTTACGGGTTTCTACGTAATATTACCATCCTCGGCACGAGTGACTTAATAGGCTAAAAATAAATGTTATCTTTTGTAAATCAAAATTTAAATTTCCCGTATAGTACGTTCTCTGATTCTAAGAATTTTCTCAACGTATTCTAAGTTATTAATAATAATGTTATCATCATAACATTTTTTAATCATTAAAAAAATAATAAAATCATTAACCGTAAAAACTAATTAATCCACTAATATTCTTGAAAATAATCAGTTTTGGCATTTTCTATGTTGTGAATTCGTAATTAATTGGACGTTTTACGATGTCGTACCTTCAATTTCTTACGTATTGTTTAAAATTTCTTGCATATCCATCATTTCAAACCATAATTTTACCTTATGGTTTGAATGTATATAAATATATATTAAGTTATTCTAGACTGTACAGTAAATAGAAGTGGATTTCAAGAATTGACAATTAATATACATTATTTGCTGACACCAGACAGCGGAAATAAGAACAGAAGACAAATCAACAAAATCAGAAATACGGAAAAGTACTAGAAACGGATGTTCAATGTCATTTATTTTGCTTGATGTAAATGTCGAACAACCAATTCAAAAAATAAAGTAAAAGTTCAAAAAACACAAAATTGGAATAATAGTTGGACAATAACTTGTACAGTATGTACACTATTGTATTGAACAGTATAGTATACAGAGCCTGCAGGAAAAGATAATCAGTCGTGTCCATGGGATTTTTTTTGAGGAGTTTTCGATATTGGACGGGTGAAAAACGACAAATTATAAACCGAAAACCAATTACGGTAATTGCGACACAGCGAATACTGCAATAAAATATTCAATATTTTTCAATCCCAATACATTTTGTTTTTTTTTAATACTCATAATTTTTAAGACGCAATAAGACGTATAAATATTTTTAGAAAGTTTTTTTTACCGTCGAAAATGATACGCCATATGCACCGTGGACTTGAGTGATGTGAAAGAGGAAAAAACTTCATGAAATTCCGATCAAGAATTAGTTTTTTGATTAAAAACTAGGTAAAACACATACCGGTATGCATTAGCTTTTACAACTTTTACGTATTACGAAACAACTGGCAACCAATTTAATTAATTTCGTGGTCGAATTTTTAACCAAATGCTTTCAGCCTCACGTGCTTTTAAAGCCAAAATTTTCGAGATAGTCTAGAGCAGGGATGACAAATCCATGGCGCGCGAAAATTTTTACTATTATATATTATATAATATATAATATTATAGGACCTATAATATAATATAATATAAATAATTAACAAAATAATATTATTATATATTATTATTATTATATACCTAAACTAACCTTCTTATACTAATACCTTAATTATACAATCAAATTATAACATAACAAAATATAATATTTTTAATATTTTTTTCATGGCACGCTTTATATATAAAAAAAAAGGTAATTTTAGGCACGCAGCGTTCAAAAGGTTTGCCATTCCTGGTCTAGAGCCAGGGTCACCAATAAATATTTTCCCAGAACAACATAAGAATTCTCGCTGGCCATCAAAATCCAAACTATATAATTAACATAAAATGATGTTATTATAACAATGCCGATTGACAGATTCTTAATAGGAATAAAATAATAGCAATAAATATAAAATGTATAGGTGTTTTGTAATATTGAAACTGATAAAAAAATAATCGAATTCGAGCAGTCCGTGAGAAAGTAAAAATATATTGACAATTTTTTAACGAGAACTATCGGTAGTTAACCTTATCTATGTGGGCCGGTTTAAATTAACTTATTTCTTAAATTTCATCAAAATCAAGTTTGAAAATTATCAGACAAAAGATTATATATATATATTTTTTTGGTTTTTCTCGCTTAAAGTTTACAACTAATAACGATTATATATATATACATATTTTTTTTTTCGTTTTTCTCGCTTAACGTTTACAACTAATAAAGCTTATGCTACGTATTTAATTTCACTGTATTGTATAGTATAAGAGTTCAAATAAAATAAACCAAATCGTTGTGATTGATGTCCGTACTTATCGATGTGGCACCGGATTCTGGCCAAGAAAATTCTGAAAGACCATTATGTAACGCATACCGACGGGTGTTTATGTAACCGTGAATGTTACGTGAACTGGACTCGTTTATTTGTTTATTCGTTTGATTCATCCGCGTAAACCCGTTTAGATTTAATTGATATATTTTTATTTTTTTATTGTACTCTTCACCCATTTTACGAAGTCATATGCGATGTACGAAAAATGAAAAAAAAAAAATGTAAAAAAAGTTTAAATTTCCTACAAAAATCGTAACAGAAACAAGAATATTACCAGTGCGAGACCACCGTGAAGAATCCGAACGTCCGAAATGTATTGTAAACTGAACACCGATATGAGTAAATATTTCGCAGCCGTAAAGCTACATAAAGGTTACGCCCTAGGCCCAGTGGCGCTGAACAGAATGTTGAATTTGAATGGTCCGGTCAACAGACACTCAATTTACAATTTACAAACTTAAGATTAAGAAGATCACCCCGTTCGAAAAATGTATAATCAATTTTATCGTTTACGATGGAATTTAGGTACTTAAATGTCTTATATGGTTATTATTATTATTATTGAGCAGTATCGTAATTTATAGTTAACTGGATTAGTTTACTGATTTCTCGTGAACAAACCCACCACGGCACTATTGACCATCGTAAAAGTATTGTTTGACCGGACTTGAACCTCGAGTTTGGCGTGCACTGGTTAAGACGTATAGGAATGCAAAAGCGTCTAAAAACGCTCTGAGTAACTGCTTAGACACTACACGTGTTTTACAGCGTTTTCCGCCCAAAATTTAGTTAAAAGATATTTAATAAAATATCATTGTTTTACGGACAGCCGTACATGCAACTAATAGCTCAAGTGAACTCATTCCTAAATTGTTTGCATATTTAATTAACAATAAATTATTATTATTAATCACACGTATATCTCACTACTGTTTCGTATGGCCTCTTCTTCCTGGATCCAATGAATAAAATCATCGTTATCCAATAGTGGCATACCCAGGATTTTAGTACTATGGGTCGGTCTGTTTTAAGAGATGTTATGTCATGTGACATTAACCAACCTCGCTTGGTTTGCAAGTGACGATTACATTTGCTTACGATTATTTGCAGATAGCTAATATATTTATTTAGGTAATATGAAAAAACATTTAAAATTATTTTTGTCTTGATTAGATGAAAGATTACTATAATTTATCTGGACAATGCACAACATATGATCGCGTGAAAATTCTGTATTTTACATCGTTCGTTTCATAAAAAAAAGTAACCTGACGTCGTGGTGGCTACGTCGCCGTTGGAATTCAAATTGATTTAAAGGTGTTTTTAATCCTAGAAATATGGACCTGTGTTGTTGCTATTGTTGAAAATCCGATTTCATCGAGTCGAACGCAAACGATTACTACAGCGACGTCTAGTGGCTGCGTCCATGTGTAGGCACTACTGATTTTAATGATCTTAACACGGTGCGCACGGTATATTCTAAAACTGTTCGTCAAACACAATGCACAATAAAATGTCCTCGTATGATCACCTATAAGACGGAAGTACATTGTTTTAATACGGTAATCTTGTGTTTGAAAGGACTTCTGGTATTTTCAATCATTGTTTTAAACGCTGAGTAAATGGAATTTAAAACAAAAACTCAATAATGTATCATCATTAACCATAGAAAACGAACAAATATTAATAATTATTTTTCTAAAACATCAATTTAAAGAGGCTGCAGACGATACAAATAATTATGTGAAACAAGTCATAAGTTAGATTAAACTGTGGGACGGATTTTAATTTTAAAAAATGAATTCAAAATATACAACAACTCTTCTGAAGCATGGTCAAAAGTTTTTACATTAATACAAAATTTAAAGGAGTACTTAAACACATCAAATACCTGTATAAATTGTTATTTTCTTGAATTGTCAATATTTTATTGATAAATGATAATATCTAGAAAATTCATTCGGTCTTTCTCTACCTTATACGATTACATTTAATAAGTATTCAAAATTTAAATCCTACAATACCAAGTAGGTATACCATTTTTGGTAGAATATCATAAATACGCCATAAAAAATTATCCAAAGCAATTCAGCTTATAAAAAGAACTTACAAATTACTCAAGATATGATTACAAAAATTGATAATTACTGTTTGGTTATATCTGAAACTGATTTCAATATTTACTATAAAGTTGAAAAATTTCAGTCTGTAGATGGTTCTGTGATACAATGTACCAAATGCCGAATTCGTATACACTACTAAAACTTTTCATGTAAGAGCAATATTATTTATTTGAACATATACTAACACATACATGCATTTATTAAGAATAAATCAAATAATCTGACTTAAAATGACAAAAATTTTAATATTATATTATATATATATAGATAATTAGTTTACATTTAAATATAAATAAATAAACGATTAGCCTGGACTATTATTATATTTTTAAAATATGGCCGGTTTCGAATTAATAGCATAGTATAAATATATTAGTCTACGATTATTAACCATTAACTAAGTTTTAATTTTAATTAAATTTTTTATAATTTTATTACAAATTTAATTTTCCTTTTTAGTATAATTCGGCAATTTTCAATGAATTAATTCAAACTAAACTAGAAACATAAAAAGGCAACGAAAAAAAAATAAAATAATAATAAATTGGAAATTATTTGTCTGCATTATGTATAATAGTTATAATTTGAATAAAAAAGATAGAAACCTAATTTTAAAATAATTTAAACATTATCAAAGGGCTTGACATTCAAAAAGAACATTTATGAAATACATAAAAGAAATTATGAACCTCAAATACGCTTTTGACAAAAAAAAAAGTACACTATCAGCAACCTACTCTAGCAATTTACAAATGCTTAACAAATAAGACTATTATTAATACATATTATTAATCTAGGTACTTTGAATGTCAGTTCAACTCCAAGTATTTTATAATTCATATATTTAATTTAATAATAAAGTATTATTATTAAGCTATAGGGGCATACATTTAAAATGCGTCATTTTATTTGAAAATTAATAATAGTAATGTATAATGGTCTGAATATATTTTTTGTTTAGACAATTTTAAACTTAATCCATTATATTGAAATACTCTAGAACAGATATATTGCTCTCTAAAGTTCAAAATAATATAGTCTATAGAAAGTTTAATATGATTGTTATATATTATATTTATTTATACTTCTAACTTTGTATTGTAAGTTTTAAGTTCGCTTTTGTATTAGTTTAATATTATAATTTAGTTTCAAATCTAATACATTTTATAAATTAATTTTTATTTTAAAATGCTACTATTTAGTATTTATTAACATGTTATTCAATATGGATGACCATTATATTATTTATTATTTTAGAAAAATTAAAAATAAACATAATTTAATACACCTCGTTTAGATTTTCCAATAAGTTCGAATTGGATAGACGGATAGTTCTACTAGTGAGTTATGCATTTAATATGAATACGATGTAAGCTAAACAAAAACATTTCTTAACACTCAATTACCTAAATTATTTACATTATATTACCATACCAGCCTAAATCAACTGAACCCGGCCAACTTGGTATGGACAAATGGGATTGGGGACAAATGGGCACGAGCCGAGTGGACGCTAGACAAGTGGGCACGAAAATTGTGTTAGACGACCAATAATGCATTTTAAATGAAAAGCAAAAAATTGCTAAATTATTATATAATCTCGAAACTTATAGACGGTTTACGAAAAGTGCAAATCAATAGTGATATCTATTAGGAACACATTGTTACAGGAGACACTGCACTAGTAAAATTTAAAAGTATATACTATTATATATATATATATATACATACTACTATTATCTATATAGATATGGTGATAAATTTAATTAACGATTATTCGAAACAGTTACAACAACGATACTATCGAATGTTTATGAGGGATTTTATATGGTTACCAAATTAGTTTGTTAGTTAAAATTAATTAAACTATTCAAAATATAAAATTATAAAAAAAAACTAATAATAGTGTTAACGAAGAGCATTAATTATTTCAAATTTCTGTCCACGGCCAGCTCTCTTGGCGTACACTTTTTCACTTCTTCTCTTGCGATGTCCTATTAGTGGAGCAAATTTTTCTCATTCCGTATCATACTTATTATTATTATTATAATAATTTATTTTATTTAAATTATAATTGTTAAGATTTTTATTTATATCTAATTACAAAATATTTAAATAAGATAACTCTTGAGCTTCCACACGAGCATCCTATCAATGACACCCAGTCATAATTTGAATTTAAAAATAAAATGTGACTGCTATTTACTGAGTTTAAAATTAATAATTTTCCTTCATTAGGTTAATTGTAATTAAATTTTACAATTTAAGTTTATACATTGGGATTTAAAATTTTTCATATAACAAAAAATTGAAATCCTAATTAAATAAAAACTATAAAAAAATTATAATTTGAAATTTTCACACATTATTCGAATGAATTATAACTATAGGGTATACGTCAATATGAATATAAATATACAAATTTTTTACCAACAAAAAATTCAAATTTTTTTAGTTTTAATAACTCTGATATATGAATATACGTTTTAACTTATAATATGAGTAATTAAAATAACTTGAGTTGAATATTTTTTGTAATATTAATCATTAAATTAAATGTGAGGATGGTTAAGATAAATCAACACTATTTAGCCTAGCATATTAATGTCAAATGTGGCTAATGTTAGAAAATGCATAGAATTTGTTTAAAACATAGATTAAAAAGTAAGAAAGTAATAAAAGGTATTATAAAAATTCACTCTTTTACTTATAAAGCAATAACACCACAGATAACTGTAACTGTTGTAATAAGTGTCATCTAAGTTTCAAATTAAAGTTATTTTATACAATTTTTATAAGTTTTTAAAAATGTTATTCTTATTATTACAATGATCAAATCATTGGTAACTACGTGTAATAATGAAAAAAAATTGACTGTGCATATAAGTAACTTTTTATTTTTTTCATTTATTAAAAGGTATTTACATTATGTTATTTAAAACAACTATTAAGTGGGTTACAATTGTATATAATTTACAAAAAAATATTGACTTGTGGAGAAAATTGTTCACCAACGACTCCTCAAAATTTTTTTTTTTATTATTTTATTTGCTTTTGCATATGAATCGAATCTTTAGACCTTTTTAGATGACGATTAACATCACAAGGTAGAGATAAGGAGGACATAACATAGATGAGAAGATTCGAGTATTTACGTAAAACAAAATACCGCCGTGGTGACTTTTTGTCCGTAGCCGTTTACATAGTTATCAAAATATTGGGCATCGTAGTCATTCTAAACGTTTAAAATTTCGTGGAAATTCACAGTGTTCATTTAATTATCACACACACCACTAGATTGCTAATTAATAGAAATTTCCTATATACTACTCATTAGAAATAGCCCCCTGAAAAGAGTTATAACCAATCAGGTGGTTCTGTGAGTTGGTTATTATAAGGTGGTTTTTCACTGTATCTGCAAAATACGTGACCAACAAAAAAAAAAAAAAAAAAAAAAACCAATTATAATCGATAAAATATCGTGAATCGTGATTTGAGTATTTTAATTCGAGGGCGAGCGAGTTGATGGAAATGCATTACTCCCTTCACCCAGAGACTAAAAATAATTCGAGCTGCAATCAATTCAATAAAAGTACGTTTCGAGTTATATGTCATAATGATTTATTTTGAATTGTAGATTGAAATCTTGTAATTAAACATTCACACGGTAAAAGAACCGTTAAATCTATTGTCGAAGAATTAATTTATTTTTGATTAGCACTTACATTGCATATATAATTGACATGGACTTAAACATTTTTCATGTTAATAGGCGTTCGTTCTAACACGCATTAGTGTGTTTCTACTCGTTTTAATCATCAGAATTAAATTTAACAATAAGCATACGAATTACACCTTTTTTATAATATAAACTCGTGGTTTTCAAATTTTCTTCTTCTCCGGGTAATCAGTCATTAGGATTGTACCGTTAAATACCTCAACTTTCAGCCATCAGAATCGGATGATTTCTCGATTTTGCTTTTGTATTTTTTAAATATACAGGAAAAATCCGATTTAATTTATGATTGTGACTTGGACTGTACTTCAGTTATCGAGTTATAGAACCAGCTATAGTTTTCAACACAAAAATCAAGTTTCAAACTATATTATAATCACTGGTTTATTATTTACTACCGCAGTCACTTTATTTATCTATAAATATTTACCCTTATTATGCACACAACAATATGCGCACTTTAATAATTAATTGATTATCCAAATATCGAATATTTATTTTGTGTTACGGTGTCTCCTTTACAACCCCATATGGATATTATGCTGATATTGATAGTTAAAAGTGTATTACCGGCCAACACTAATTAAATATTGAATAATTTTCACATTTATAACACAAGATATGAATATAATACGAATACAATTAATGAATACGGTATAAATATTTGTCGAACATAATATGGACGATGGTCGTGCAAAGAGTAAACACGACAAACGGTTAAAACATACTTGATGCGAAAAATCATATAAATTATTATAGTTTCAGGGAACTTTCTGCAATTTTCCAATTGTACAAACGTGAGGACGAGTTCTCGTACTGTGTGCAGTATTTTTTTTTTTTTTTAAAACTTAGACGTTTAGCGAGTAAATGTATTATTTTTGAGTTCGTTCAGTGCCTCAAACGAACCCGAGCTCGTCAGCTATAACAGTTTTTAATGTTTGCCGGATCGATTTCGAACATCATCCACATAACTTCGATTATTGTCCTGTCGCTCCGAAGTGGTTTGACAAACAAACGCGGTTGAACGCTGCTGGCGGGTGTTTAATTTGAAGTTTTTTTGTCCTGAAACCAAGTTGGCACTGTTACTTTAATAGTTTTTCACTTCCTTCTTTGTCCTCGATTTCGGATTTCGATACCTTTCTTGTACCATCTCCACCCTTCACAGACTACTCGCAGTGCAATCCACCAGATTCCATTGATTCCATGGCGATCACGCAGACCCTTCTTTTGAGACAGATATGTGTTCGGTGGTACACCGAAAGCGCGTTGTTAATGCACTTTGATTCAGTCCATAAACGCGTTCAAAAAGATCGATAGTGTAAAAAGCTTCGTAGAAATGCATAAAACAATATGAAATACGTTAACACGAAAATAACGTGGTAATTTATCGGCGGTTGTCCATCAATCACAAACATCAACGTTAATATTTCACCGTCAATCATTCCGTGAACGAGAAAAGGATTAACAGTGATCACGAGTTGTTGCGACGGATCGTACGATATCCACGAATTAGTGAAAACAGTCGGTTTACGGTTTTGTTCGCAAAGCGATTTGAGTTACGTAGTATTACTTTGTTATACTTTTCCGTTCGTAAACCGCTTTTTAAAGTAACGTTCAATAACAATAGAATAATAATTATGCAATATTATCGTATTGTATCGGTGACGTCGAGACGGCTGTACACATCCCATGTAAGTGTTATTATCTTACCATTACCGCGAACGTAGCCCGATTCTCTCGGGTGATCAATCTCAATATCGGAGTCGCAAATGACCACTTCAGTCGACCGCACACTATGTACATAACTATACCAAGATAATTTTATGATTTAAAACCGTTTCGCTGAGTGGCTTATGATCTCTAATGCAATTAATGAGATTTTACACCATCGTGTTCAGTGTCGGTTTGATATTTAAAGGGCCCTGGATGAATTTCTCCGAATAGGCCCCCAAAAATATCATCTCATAAGATTATAAAAACAATGCTTATAAATAATGCAAGATATTATAACTTTTAATGGTGCTTTATTTAAAATACACAAACAATAAATTCAACTAAATAGTTATCGTAATTATTAATCAAATGACAATATTATGCAAGTAAAATATAGATAACATCTTATAATATGTACCCTAATAACACTAACCTTCCCCAGTACTACCTATATGGTGCCCAATTGATACTTAACCGAAACTTCTTGATGAGGTATATTTTAATCGTCTAGAGACTTACCAAGTAATTTGAGTTAATTATACATTATTGTTTAGTTAATTTTATGTATATATATATATATATATATGTTAAGGTGTATAACCGCATAGCAATGAATGTTGACAGTCATCGGTGTACGTTGACATTTACCTATCATTTTGATGAATGTTATCATTTTAAATACCTCACAATGCGGACATTTACCAGTATTTATTGAAAAGTGCAATAATTATTTATTGAATGTTGACATGTCTGACAACATATATAATTTTGCCCTCCACGACCAGTTTTTTAATGAGCTTCGTGCATAATGTCGTATAGTTCTTCGTTCTTTACATTCCTAGTAAATAATTTCAGTTTTACCTACTTTAAACGAAACGCTTAATTTATGATTATCCAAAATATCCACAACGAAAAACCTATTTAATCGCCTGTAATCACTTCGTTGTTTATTTTTTTTTTTAATTTAGCATTTATAACTTCAATTATATATTTATTATATTTTTCAGTGCTTAAATAAAAACAATTATCTTCCTTTTTTTAATAAAAGTGCATTAACCTTTTTTTAAAAAAAATATCTTAATATTTTTATCAATTATTAATTTTAATTCGAATATAATATTATAAACTGTTATTAAACTGTTGCGCTTGGTTTAGAATACGCGACGATACTGACGAGAGTTTATATTATATTATCTAGCAAACGATTGATTATCGGATTTTCTCATGCCATAACATAACTGACGTCTACGATTTAAGATATCTTAAACCGTGCTGACGTCCAGACGTCTTGAATGCATATTTTGACTGGACGATAACGTCAAATCTAATAGAAAATTTTATCAATAATACAAAAATACCTTTTATATACATCGTGCATCAAGTGTGGACAACATTTACCGAACAGTGATTGTAAATGTCAACAATCACCGGTGGATGAACGCGTTCATTTTGTGAAGACCATTTTGTCAACATTTACTACGATTTTCGGTAAAAGTGAACATACACCGGTGACTGTCAACATTTGCCTACTGTGGTCATATACCTTAACATATATATATATATTTATATAATTATATTAATAACAATTATAAAATATATACTTCTGAATTTGTAAATTAACAATAAAATATTTATTTTCGACATTTGTATGTGTATACGCTATACTATTATTATATATTATGTGTATAGGTAGATATACTATTGCAGTGATTAAGTATTCATATATTATAAATTATTATAATAATATTTGTATGGGTTTATAGTTGAAGCACTTAAATAAGCATGTAAATGTAGCTAAATACGTACGTCCAGTGGCGTATTTTCAAATTTTTTGTGGAGGCGTTTTAAATGTGTCTAAAAAATAAGTTATTAATAACATTATAAAAAATACATATCAGGTATGAATTCATAATTATATTATTCTATTATTATTATAAATATAAATAAAGAGTTATTTACAACCATATAGTATAAATGAATGTTCTCGTTCTCTGTACCTTTATACATAGCAAGTAAGTTATGTCACTGAACCTCTTTATTCAACTTTAGGAGGTCGATAATCGGGAATTTAATATTTTTAATTATTTTATTCCTAAAGACAAAAATACAATATAATTATTTTATTATTCATGTAATTTGATATATTTACGGATTAGTTGGATTAGATTTATTACGTATGTTAGTAGTAGTGGTTTGTGAGTAAATATTCTAGAGTGACAATTCAAATAACTAATCTATGATCTGATAGTTTTGCCTTTTGAAAATAGTTATTTAATAAAATAATATAATATCAAAAATAATATATTATAATAATTTAAATATTAAGGTACTAATCCAGCAAACCATTTTCTATATTAAGTATTCAAAAATGTAATAGTTTAATATATAGATATAATTAAGCCAATAATTATTGTTGTTAACTGATAACCACACTTCTCAAAAATAGTATATTTTTATGTGGGAAAAAATTGAAAATTCGAGTAATAAAAAAAGTCATTAAACTCCTTTAAACACAATAATGGGTTATACCACTTTTTTCTCTTATAGCCTCAATTTTAGATGTAACTAAATTTAATTTTAGTTATATATCTAAAAGTTTTTTAGACAACTTGATATTTTTTTAATGATATACAAATTGTACAATTAATTTTTTAGTCCATTAAAGCCGAATATTAATTAAAACTATAAAAAAATGTATCATAATGTATCAATAAGAATTATTATTATGATAGTTTATAAATCTTTAAAAATGTGGGTCCTTCGACACAAATTTGGCCGGGGGATCAGGACGCACTCGAGGCTTAGTAGCCATGGCCAGACCGACACAGGTTGTGTTGTTTAATATATTCCGCCCTTGTCGGTGGTTAGAGTTGTAATAACATTATGATTTACCACGTTTTGAATATAACATATTATTACGATTGGAGACAGCCCATTTGGACAACTCGTTTAGCGAACAATCATGCGGTCGTCCTCAATGCCCAGTTGTAGAAATGAAAATTTAAACAGTTTTCACCAAAATGGACCAAATCATAATGAGTAAAACGTTCAACTCGTTGCCAAAAACATCTGTAGAAAATTTTTAATTACCTTATTACTCTGCCCTTCTGTCACTCTCTTTCTCAATATCTATCTCTTTCTCTCTCACACATACACCGTCTTGTGACGAATAGTTTTTAAGTCGAAGCGTAGTTCCTTGTCTTAGACATTTTAGTAACCATTTTTGAGCTTAAACTTTTCTATACGAAAAAATAACTTTTGTCATTTCACCCGAATCAAGTGGAAAACAATTCTAAAATCAGTATAATCCAACGTTCCAATTATAAATCCATTAATTATACTTTAATAACGTAACGCTAATGCGTGTACGATAATACGTATTTTTCGGAACGATGGATACGACGCGTTACCAAGAGTGTGCTGTAATGTTGACGGGGTTGCGGACCGGTATTTTTTTTTTTTTTTTACATCGACAAGTATAATAGCTCATGTTTTTCCTCTTTTTTTTTAGTTATAATTTTTGCTTTTGTCAAGATCGTCGAGTGATGACGTCTTGTTTTGCTGCCGCGGTGCTCCGGATACGTGGTACACTCAAGCGAGGTGGTCACATACTGTCGTCATCATGATTGTGTAGAATATCGTAACACCACATGCACATGGGAGCCCGGACACGCGATCGGTTATGAGTTTTCTGAACGTTTTCTCGGACGAATCCGTTGCCCGACGCGATCGTGCCCGATTTCTGCCGGTAGTTTCGTCGCCCGCGACTGAGCAGTACATGGAGTTTGGGCCGGCGTTAGTGGGAGGCAAAACGGGGCAATTGTCCAGGACCTCGCGCTTAAAATTTTAATTAAAAAAAAAAATAAATATTTTATATGGAAATCTCATAAAATAAATCGTGAGACGCGTGAATCACCTGGTGGGTGCGATTCCTCGAGAAATACATTAGCATACAACAAAACAAATTAATCAAACAATATTATTATATTATATATAATATATTTATTATGTCATATATGCGCATCAACGACGACCCGTATGGCACGCCGCACGGTAAGAAAAACGGGATACATAGAAAACTTATCTTATCACATTTCTTATATTTAATTAGTTATTACCTGATATGACGCGCAGCTGTCACAGAGTTCAATTTAATTACGGTCTACAGGTAACTATGATTATTGGTAGAATAAGTTTTGCTCAGGGACTCGCAAAAGATAGCGCCGGCCCTACACGTAGCAAGTGGAATTTCGATTTCGGTTCGAACGAGACGCGGTTAGTGAGACGGCGCTCTCGGAGTGTTTCACTTATTATCGCATAAGTAGTTATGTCCGTTTGGTTTCGACGGCGGACAGTATTATATGAATGCGAATCAACGTCGATCCCGTGGGACCCTGTGACCATACCAATCACACGAGACGTCCGAAAACAACGTCTCGGATATTATTAGTGGTGATTTATTATTATTTATTTATCATATGCTATGGCTGCAGTAGCGCGTTCGCTCGGATCCCTTCGTGCCACGTCAAAAACGCGTGAGACTGATTCCGTTCCGTGTCCTGTGTACAAAACCTACGCGCGGTCAAACGTCGACCGATCATCCAGTAATCTATTTTATTTCGTTTTACTTTTTCCACGTGCATTTCGACCCTAGCCCGCTCGAGTCGAAAAAGTCTCTCCGACGGAATCATCCGTCCATCGCTTTTTGTACCTATCCTATCTCCTGAGTGGTTGCACGAAAAACGAGCCGATCGGGCACCGTTGTCTTCGTTATCGCGACACATTCATATCGGTTAGACTGCCTGTGCGATTCTTTTGTCATTAAACGTTGGTCGATGCACAACGGTTTCTACTTGTGTCATATGTGTTGTCAAAAATTTTAGTTTTGAATTTACTTTTCGAAAACTGTACCGGATTGCAGTACTGTTACATTCCCAGAAAGGGATTTAAACAAATAAAAAATATAAACGCGATGTTTATTTTATTACGAATAAAATGACATATCGACTGTAAGATGTTTAAACGTGTACACGCTGGGTCGATCATAGCGTTTTTTCCCGTTTATTTCGGTTTGTTTCGCATAAAGTATTTTATAAAAAGTTGTTCACCAAATAATTTATTACGTTGTAACGTGCAGTCTGGTCACATGAGTACGGATCAGGGTTTAGTATATTCGATTATCCACAGAGGTGTACACAATCGATAGGGTTGAGAAATGTGGAAAAACGTCTTACCAGCCGGTGCTTAACCGGGTGCATGAGAGTTCCGTTGTCTTTTTTTAAATAACATTGTCAACATTATAGTTGAACGAGAAAGATGGCATAGGATCGATCAACATATTTGGATTGAAACTACAGTGTTATATATATGTGTTACCCATCGAATTGAACAAAAATAAAGTGTGAAACTTCTGAGTCGGATGTGATACAGGGCTGGGTGAACGTTATTGCTGAATTGGTCTTTAAAACTTGAAACTAATATTCCATAGTCTTCGAAAAAAATGATTCTGAAAGATATCAGGTGTATTGGTTTGTATTTCTAATAATTGCTGATTTAGTCGGAAAAAAAATTTTTTTCAATAATGTTTACATGTAAGTTTAATATTTAATCGAAAATCTTAAGTGTTCATAAACAGCATAAATTTTATCGAGATATTTCGAAAAAATTGAAATGCTTGTAAGAAAATTCCTGAGTACTCTGTAAAACCTAATGAAATAGTAGAAGACGATTGAAGTAGTTTTTTCTCCGTTTTTTTTTTTTTAATTTTTCCACTTTTCTTTCTTTTCAAACTCGCATAATCGTGGTACGTGTTATCGTGATTCGCGATCGGTTTCTGATCTGGCGGATCGTAGGATTAGGATCTGTTTCACCCAAGGAACCAGTGACTGAGAAACCACGACGGCGGCTGGTCCCGTGCTCGGCTGTCACGAACACTGCACCAGCTGTACACGCGCCAGTGCATAGTGGCGCGCGTTTTTCGCTTTGTCGTCCGTATAAATACCCGGAGGAGGAACGATGAAAGTTTTATTTTTATTTTTTCTCCCTCGAAAGAAAAACGAAAAAAAAAAAAACCAAACATTCCGTCGTAAAACAACAAAGGGTTATTTTTCCCGGCTAACCGAAAAAAAAAATATAAAAATAAAACGTAAACAGCTCGCAGCTACATACGGACGCCGCGCGGCGCACGCGTTCTTGTGCAAACACGAGTGACATTGGATACCACGATACAGCATTATAAACGCTCTTCTCCGGTGTGCGATTGTTTTTGTCGAGATCTAATCATTCGCCTTCCGTCGCACTGTCCCACGAACGGCCGTGTGTACTACTTCGGCGGACACTCGGGCACTCGGGCTTTCGGTAGAGGTTCGCGATGTAGCACCCGATCAGTGGCGTAGCTATCATAGGGCAAAGCGGAACAGTGATCCGGGGTCCCAGAACACAGGGGGCTAACTTGAATATTTCTATAACTATACTTCCCAATTTAATTATAACGTTCCAAATCATACTTGGTTATTCCAGTAACAATTAGTATTGAAGTAGAATAATTATACATGCGATATTTGTCTGTTTTTTAATGATAAGTACCTAATAAACGGAATTTTCTTTTTACTCTGTACATCTGTTAATTATCTGGTAATTAATTTTATTTATCATTTCGTAATAAATAAGTATTCACATTAAAAGAAAAAAAAAAAAATACAATACAATGTGTATACCTTGAATATTCATGTTAAGATAATATCAGTTAGGGAGCCTAGTTTACATACGGCACCGGGGCCCTTTTTGTGAAGCTACGCCTTTACGCCCGATTAGCAGTCCTGAACTACGTTTCAACAATGACGTTCAAAATGACGTCTCATAGTTTCGGTGAAAACTGCAATTCATTTATTCGTAAAATGCATTTATTATTAATTAATTTATTCCTCTATTAAGCGGCACCATTGAAGGTTACGTATTCGCGTGTCTGCCTGCAGCCGTCGAGTGTGAAAAGTCGTATTCCTGAAACTGAAACAGGAAAACGCGTCGTGATTTTCGGACAATATTCATCGATGTATTCGATGAACGTTTATTGTAACCACTGCTGTTATCGTTATTGTTGGTTTTATTATTTTCCAACTGCAATGGATCAATTTTACGATGTATTTCATCATTGCTTTCGGATTCAACGAAGCTTTCCATTAATTGCATCGACATGCATCATTATTATTATAGTTCTGAGAAAAATTGTGATAATTACGCGGTAAATAAATCGATAATCAATTTAAAACCATATCGTTGCACGTAGAATCAATATTCAAATTATAGTGAATACGTACACTGTTTAGGTTTTACATTTTTAATTTTTTTATTTATTTTTTATAACCATTCAACATCAAATTTATAATACATTACCCTTGGTATACTATATAGAGATACAGATCAATAAGTGCCACGAATGTTGATCGGTACTTAATTCCGCACGAATGTGTATACAATAGGCCAGGGATCATCGATTAATATTTTTTTATAGGGCCATTGGAAATGTTAAAAATTTTTGATGGCCATCAAAATTCAAAGCAAATATTTTTAACATGATATAATTAAATTAAAATGTCAACATTTTTCGACAAATGATTTATATGGAGTCTCATATTGATGTTTAATATTGAAAGCTTTAAAAGTTGTAGCTTCTGTCTGGTGTCAAATCGAACAAAATTTTATCTTTTTTCTGTCCGTATTCAAATAAAAACAAAATTAAAACGAAGTCAGTAACAACAAGGTATACGAAAATAACGGTAAGTGGACGCGGGTCGGCGGCAATTGACGGGCTGTGTTGATGTGTAATCAGCACATTTCAAAGACTTGGGTCACCCCAGGCTCATCGTTAGATATTTTCCGTCCTAAAGCGAAAGTCGTATTGGCATTCTTTATTAAAAAAAATTACGAATATGAATTGTGATATATTATAATCATATGCAGTTACAGTGGGATAGAGGAGCTAATGCGATGATAGTGAAGACATGACATGGAAATAATTCCTAATAATAATTAGTCTAATAATTATTATTTCTATTTGACGATATTTATTTAATTTTGCCGTTTTTTTTCTTCAACATTTAATGCCATTCTATTTTAATATTTTTGACTAACAGTTTAACCAGTATCTTCTTTTACCGGTAAAAGCCTATGTAATTTACTATCGTTTTTTACATTTTTTCCTGTCTGCGGGCCGATATAATATATTATGATTCCGATAACGTTTTGCAATCGATATGAAAAAATGCTGATGAGTTCATAAGAGTGATTCGGAATCGTAAACGAAGTTGGTTGAAAAACAAGAATTGAAACGTTATACAGAAAGCACATCGAATCTCACTCGGTACGCTTCTGATCTAAATTCCATGTAGTTATAGTTAAAAAAATTTTATATTTAAATAACTAATCACAGGGATTATAGATTATGAACGTACTGAATGAGATTCGATGTACTGTCTGTATAACGTTTTAATATTACATTATAGTATTTTATTATTTTTTTTATTTATTAGAAAACTTTGCGAAAACGGTTTTAGCATTTATTTGAATACTATTGGTGGTCATCTATGATTAGGATCCAGTGGGTTAAGTGAATCACTCTTATTTGACATTTATTTCCATTTTTATTAGGTGTTTTTACTTTTTCTCTAAATAGTTTCAAAATTTATTTGACTTATAATTTATACATTCAATTGAGTTTTTGGTTCATATTCGGAAAATGTTGTACTTTTTATGAATATTTTATTTTAATAGTATAGTTGTTCATTAAAAAAAAAAAAAAATATTTTTATAGAAACGGTTTTGTTAGTAATAAAATAAAATTGAAATGTTTTTTTTTACATCTATTTTAAAATATAAGAATAAAACGTAAATTCAAATGTTTTCCAATTAATGATTTGATCGAAAGTGCCTCTGAAATTAAAAAAAAAATATATGGTTTAAGTCACATATATTCTGGACTGCTCATTAAACATTTAGTAAATTTTAAATGGTAGCATAGGCTTTTGAGTCTCCAAAAAAAATTAAATATTGTAATACGATACCACTACGAAGAGTGACTTTTTTCTTTTTATTCAATATGTAAACCTTTCTTTTGAATAATTTTTCCAATAAAAGACGAAGCTTGCAGTTTGCTTTTGAGTGTTTCACCGAACTACAGTACCTAGCATAGATCAAAGACAGCACTTGGCCACAATTTAAGGGGAAACTAAAATTACTCGCTACTCATAAGTCCTTGTCCCTTATCGTAAACAACTTCTTCCGACTTACACTTAATCTCGAATGTGCTCTCAATATATCTCAGTATAATTAATAAAACTAAGTACCCAAAACACGTTTTTTTATTTTTTATTTTTTTATCAGTGGTGGAATAATAAATTATGTAAAAGTTGTACGGACGATCTGACGAACTACATATAATATATTTAATATTTATTAAATTATATGTTACAGATACACTCTTAAATTATTGTTACAAATTTAATAACCATTTATAATTATAATAGTATATAGTGACCGATATAGGAAATTTATTTTTTTTTATAATAATATAGATTTTTAAAAGAATAGTGCGTTCCAATATTATATTAGTACTAGATGTAACAATTGTTTTGATGAATAAGAGATATAATAAGACTAAGTGATATTTTTTGCCAATCTATAGAGCAAACTACCACATTTTTTGTACAAAATACTATTGTTAACATTTAAATTCATACAAATAATAAGTCAAAATCCATAAAGATTTTAAAACAATATTATCGTATGTTGAGATAAAACGTACAACACTTAATACGAATGTTATTGTTATCACTTATCGATAATTTTTTTTTAATACAACACTTAACAGATAAAATAATGCGATAATTAAATAATTAAATTTTATAATAGGGTTTTTGTAAATAATATACATTAACATCTACTTTATTATGTTATGTATCCTTATGAACATTTTTCACAGTAAACGATTTTATGAACACCTTTGTGTTATATGAATTGAAAAACAAAATTGAATTTAATAAATGACCAATTGAGTTTAGAAAACCACCAAAAAAATGTGTCTCGAGTAACACTGATCCACTTGGTGTGTAAAAATTTTCTTAAACCTATACCTATCCGAGATGTTAACTTTTACCAAATAATTTGTTTTAAATCTAAACGAATAACGTATTCAACTTTAAATAACTGTAAGGTTTGAACAAGTGTAATTGGTAGAAAATCATAATCATACTTTTATAAACAAAATATTGTACACGGATGACACTTGAATAAATATGCATTTCTTGAACTTATCTGGCACTGTTCAAGCAGTGCGCGAAAATGAAATATGACTACAAAAAAAAAAAAAAAAATTGAGTTTAGTTTTTCCATCTAAAACTAAACGAGAATAAACAATCGTATCTGGTTCTTATTTGGCATGAAACATTTGAAATTTAAATGCACGAACCCTGAGTGTGTTGAATAATTTGAAAAAATAAATTTTTGTTTTTCGGAATCGCAGCCCAGAGGCAAACGCCCTAGGAAACTATTGTTCGTGTATATTTCTATTGTTCACATCAAAGTGTATGAAATGGGTAAATACGAAAAAAAAAAATAAAATAAACAAAACAAAACACCGGAACAGATATACCGTATTTAAAGAATCCTTGGACGTCGTCGTCGTTGTACGAGGCAAACGCATTTGAACTCGGCGGAACGTACTTTTTGAATTATACGTCGTTTCGAAGGAATACATAACATATTATTATTATTATTATTATTACGTCAAGAATCGACGTACCGCGCGACTATTACAGCAACGACTTTCCATCTCTTAATATATACATTTCTCATCCGTTACGTGCGTACACGTGTTTCGAGAACGGTTTCGAAAACTATGATTTCGTTTGACAATCGGATATCGTGATATCTTAATACTCCACATTTATGCACTGTTGTAGGCACACGAATTATTGTGACAGTCCACGGGGATTACGTTTCAACTGAAGGTACCGTAATATATGAGGGACGTTCCCGTGCTTAACGGATCCACGGCGTTATAGATTTTAAAAACAATAATGATAACAATAATATTTAAGTGAACTTCCAACCGGTATTATGGGTTTACTGTACCAGAGGATCTGATTTTGATCATCAAAAACAAAAAAAAAAAAATAATCTACAAGACAGACATTTCGATCTGGTTGGTACTTTAAGGGAGACCGGAGTCGTTTGTTGAGTTCCTCGAGTGTTTTCTGAACAATTGAAAAAAAACGGAGGTAAAAATGTTCAGCGAACTTCAATCGTGAACGATGAATCCGATAAGATCGAGTTTCCGATTTAATTGTAAATCAAAAAAAAAAAAATATCTTCGTAGAGACTTGATAATTTTAATAAGTGCTTATACCACAATTTTCTATGGATGAGAACAATTTGAAATGTTTTTTTTTTATTTTCCTTAATGGTTTATAGGAATATTAAATTGTATTGTTCCCTCAGCTTCTTTTCAAAAATATCGATGGAATTATTTTGGTTTGACATTAAGTCTTAAAAATGTAATGATTAAAGATATGTATTTGCAACTAAAAGAAAATTGAGCATATCTAAAATACACAATATTTTTACGGAGGTTTGAATATTGAATTTTGATTAAACGCTAAAAATCACGAAAATCGCATTTTTGAAATCGCACACAAAATCACAAAAATTTTCATTTCTACGCTAAAGGCTTGAAAATTAAAAATAAGATTTTTCTTAAAATATTTTTTTCATATAACAAAAAATAAAAAATAGCTGGAAAGTTACGAAAAAGGGATACTTCGTTCGGAATCATTTTTTTCTATAGTAATGGTACGTTGATTCAAGGCCAATACAATAATGTATTGTAATCACCTGTACATCCAACCCTATATCTCGCCCGACCGTGGATTCTGACCTGATTCCACCTTTATTTTTTATATCCACGACGCGAACACAATTAAAATGGCGCTATTGTATAGAGATAATAGTTTTGACATAATAATATTATAATAGAATGCGGGCGCCTGCTAATTAAATATTAACCTCATATTTATGATGCTAAAATACACGTATACACGCAGCTAACGGTGAATATTTCCAGTGCAATTTTGTCGCGTTGATTTAATTAATTTCAGTCATTTAACCAGTTAGTGTTGTTATCATAATGCGGTTTTGGAGTAAAATAGACATCGTGAAACGCATGGTAATAATATTATGTAAGCTTGTGATACACGCAATATCATTACATTTTCGTCGGTCAAGTAAATAAGTATTTCTTAACTGGACTGTATAGTATTACATCAAAACATAGTTATGACTTTATATTAACATATGTGAAGCTAAAGCGTTTGCAAACTACGGATTCCATAGCAAAGGCATTCGAAAAACAGTACAAACACGCGAGTATTTATCATGTGCAACTCGCGGTGGGCTGAAACCGATTTAGCTTACTAAATTATACTTTTCAATTACAGCTGATAACTTATAACTTACTTATAATATTTTCTTTACATACCATATAGTTTTTAATTTTAATGATATTCATTATAATTCAATGATCATACATTTTTGAATCTGAATTATTTAATTTTTTAAAGTGGATATTGTATTTTAATTGGGCTTGTCCCTAATTTTATAATAATAATAATATAAATAAATAATTAAAGGCAATTTTTCAAAATATATCCCATTCCACATAAACTAAAATATTGAAGGCGTTACGTATTTAAATCTCAACTTGTATATTTCAAAATATAACGTACGAGGAAAAACATTTGAAAATAAATCTATAGAAAATATTTTATATGAAAATAATATTTTAAATAATAAATATGAAATTTTGTAGTTAAATTTGCATTTGCTATTCAAAGTTCGTAATAGATAGATAAAAAAATCACAGTGTTCCGTGAAATTTTATGTTTTAGTACGCACTTATTTTTTTTTCCTCGCAATTTATGTAATTGTAACTCTAACGTGACATATCATTGGCACGATTAAGTTACGCATTGTAAATTTACTTAACACTAAGTCTCGAACTACCGACTACAGTGGGTAATCGTTTTATTTGACAATAAGCAAAAGCTAATATGATTAAAATATAAAAATATTCATTCTTGAACAAAATCAGACTATCAGGTCGAGTTTGAAAGTTTGAATAATAGTAAAAACAATAATTGGCTGCGACGTATTATTCTGTGAACTATATTGAAACTGAATATTATCAAATTATTAAGTTTATTATTTTTTAATTCATAAGCCTCAAGTTAATTACAAGTATTATCGGAAGAATGATTATTTAATATTAAATGTGAAACTGTTGAAAATGTTAGCAATCATTTTTTTTTTTTTTCTTTTATCTTTGGTGTCTGGAATAAAATATAAAGGAATCATCAAAAAATTGACACTTGTTAAGAACTTGTTCGTCGACTTCTGATCGAACGAAATACTACATAAGACAAATGGCACGAGGTTATTACCCAATACTATTAACAGGAGGGGAACACAATTGTAAGATCAATATACGTTTCAAGCGTTTTGTTCATAATCTTAAATATGTTCAACAATATAATCTATATATATAAAACAGTAAGCTGATTGACTGCTACAACGCACAGCTCAAACCATTGGACGGATCTGGCTGAAATTTGGCATACAGATAGCTATTATGATTTAGACGTGCGCTAAGAAAGGATTTTTCGAAATTTTGAATTTAAAGGGTTGAAATCGGTTTAATATTTTTTGACCAAGTCGATAACTGCGCTATTGAAAATGAATTATCTGTATATATAAATTATTATATATATATTAAATAAAACTATTAAAAAATTATTAAAAAACTATTAAAAACTATTTAAAAACTATTAATTTTATTTTTGGTAGTAAATGACGGGTATTGCATAAATATTAAACAAAAAGATCCCGCAACAGGTTCTAAAACAAATAAGAATGTTAGTTCAAAAAATTATTATGCATATCGGTTGATGATTAGACGCGATCAGGACTAAGTTATTTTACGATGCATAAGCTTTGTCAACAATTCATGGTCGAAATATATATAAAGATAGATAGCGAACGATTTCGATACTTCGATTTTGATTCAATCAAAAAAAGCTGCGTGCAAAAGATTCTCAAAACAATTGTTAGATATTGGAGATGGGAAAGTTACTACAGATGAAACGGGATGTATAAAATTACCGAACGATTTCTGCACAATCATTTATTCGCAAGATGCTCTCATTGACCAGATATGTCGCAGTGTACACAGACAATACACAAATCATGAGTGGCTGGCAGAAAAAGCAATTTTAGTAGTAAAAAATGTGGAGGTCAACGAATTGAATCTCAAGATACAAAATTTGTTACCAGAAAACTTGGTGTCATACAAATCTAGATACAGTTTGCGATGCTACTGAGGTTGTAAATTATCCAACAGAGTTTTTAAACTCATTGAATTTACTAGGCATGCCACCGCATAATTTACAATTGATCATTACAATTTACCATCGATAAAATACCTCCTTCAGAGTCATTTAAATTTGTAATACATGCAGATAAAAAACCACCAGAAGAACATAGAGGCAGGTATAATGCACCAACGGCAAATGAAGTTACTTTAGTGTTAGTAGATCAGCAGTTTGATCGAAGAGACATCATCCTCGAAAACCGAAGTAACTCACTTCACCGTATCAGTGAGATACATCGAGCATACGACGCACTGCAGTATCCTTTAATGTTTTGTTGGGGGGATGATGGGTATGCAATCAATATACCACAACGCGATCCAAAAACTAAGTTACCGCTTAAAAAAACTGTCTCTGCATCAAGTTTTTACTCATATAGAATAATGGTCAGAGAAGGAGAAGACAACTATTTAGTTAATTATCGTTCTCTTATCAGTCAATATTTGGTAGATGAATACGCCAAAATTGAAACTGAAAGACTAAATTACATCAAAAACAACCAAGCCAAATTGCGTGCAGATAGTTATATTCATTTAAAAGATGCGATTGGACGACGAGACATAGAAGCTAATCAGTTAGGCCAAATGGTTATACTCCCGTCAACTTTTACTGGTGGGCCAAGGTACATGCACGAAAGAACACAAGATGGTAACCTACGTTAGATATTACGGTCGTCCTGACCTTTTTATTACTTTTACATGTAATCCTCGCTGGGACGAGATGAAAGAGCTCTTACTTCCCGGTCAAAGATCATATGATCGACATGATATAATTGCAAGAGTGTTTCGGTTAAAAGTCAAAAAGACCATGAACTTATTGACAAAAGGTAAAATATTCGGAGAAGTGAGATGCTATATGTATTCAACAGAATACCAAACTGTAGAGAGATTCAGGTAGTTGTAAGCTATAACTTATCGAATAGGTTATGATAATAATCATTATCTTAAAAACTAAATTAATATGTATAAAATATTATTTCAAAAATCTTAATTAATTTAAATTTCAATAGATTTAACAAAATTTAATCTTGGCAGGTTACATACATTTATATACTTAAACCCGGCAACGACGGGTAATTCAGCTAGTAAAATATATTATATATATATAATAATAATAATAATAATAATATTAAGAAATTTTAAAATTTGAATTGTCAAATTTTGTTTATCAATCTTCGTAGCAAAATATTTTTCCTAATTAGTACCTAATCGTTCATACGCACGGCATTATTTGGAATTAATTGACTAGAATGTTTTTATTTGATTGTATTTTAATTCTCGTTGTGATTAAGCCTATGCAAAACCGTATTATACGATTTTAAGACGTTAAACCTCTTATTTGATAATTGATCATTATTCGGAAACAATAACTTACTGCAACGTTTTTAATATTTTCAAACATCTATTCACAATTGGAACATCTAAGCTAATTAATTATATTTTATATTAACAGATATTATGAACTCGTTGTTCAGTCCAAATCACAGTGCACTACGTGTTTAATATAAATTTATGAACATGATAATTTTTTGTATTTCTGTAACAAAATTATTACTTTTTAATAAAAATTTCAAGTGCAACTATGTTAGACTATATAATATTAGAGATATGAAACGTATAATCTTAGAATTATAAATATGCTATAAGATTTTAACTACAAAGTTCTAAGAATAAATTTAATTTAAGATTTTTTTAAAAATTTGTATTCAATGCAAATTTAGACGAAAACTCGAGCGAATGGGTAAACGATATTAAAAATATATGGGTTATAAATCATGTTTTTTTTCTTGAATATATTACATATTTCATTAAAATTTATTTTATTTTACTACAAGATAATGAGTATAAATATTACTGACTTTTATAATATTGTAAAATATTTTAATTATTTTTCAAATATTTACATTACATATGCTGTTGCAATTTTCGGGTTTCACAGTACAATTATTAAAGAGAAATTTTTCAATTTAATTCAAAATATCTTCATAAAATATGTCAATTATATATTACTATGTCAGTAATTTCTATATTGATTATCTGATAGTAAATTAGTTTCAATATTGGTGGTACATTTTAATAAAATATGTAAAATATTCAAGAATTAAAAGAAAACATGATTTATAACATACATATTTTTAATATCGTTTTGTATCTCGTTTACTCGAATTTTTGTCTATATTTGTATTGAATACAACTTTTTAAAAAATCTTAAATTAAATTAATTCGTTGAACTTGGTAGTTATAATATAAGCTTATAGCACATTTATCATTCTAAGAAAATGCATTTCATATCTCTATTATTATAATATAATATATAATTACTATATTATAGTCTTATATATACCTATAAATAAATCTTATTTTATATTATTATAATATTATAGTAGCATTTGAAATTGTTATTAAAAATAATAATTATATTACAGAAATACAAATATAACTAAATTCATAACTTTGTATTAAACACCCAGTACATTGTGATTCGGAATGGACAACGAGTTTATAATATCTGTTACTCTTATTAAACATATTAAGCTTAGATGTTCTAATTGATTATTGATGTCTAAAAATATTAAAAACGTTGGATTATTGTTACATACAAGTTATTGTTTCCGAATAATGATCAATTAGCAAATAAGAGGTTTAACATTTCAAAATAAAATCATATGGTACGCCTTTGCATGGTCTTTATAATGACGATATATATATATAAATATATCAATACAGAAATAATGCGTTTTAAAATATAAAATAACACATATGAACCTTTGTGTCATTTATGATTCTAATAATACTCAAGTTATGAGTGTAATACCAAAATTATGAACTTGTTTGTATGATTTGAAAATTTCAATAAATTATGATTTTAAACGATTCAAATAAGGCTTTCAACATTTTTTTTTTTTTGCATATTTGAAGTATCGAAAATATAACTTCAATTCAAATAATTGTTATTGTCATTGTTTAAAGGATCGTTGAAATTGTACAATAAAAAAAAAATAAAATAGAATAGGAGTGAAAGTTACCAGTTTTGACATGACAATCCAACATTTATTTTTTATAACATTGTAAAATGTTACTCTTAAATTCAGTTTGCATTTTTTACCTCTATGTTGTATTACAAATTATTTATTCCACTGAAGTATCAAAATAAACAGAAAAAAACCAACAATTGAAATTCAAAATTCTTCGCAGTTACCTTGTTTATAGTTTTTCCTCAAGTTCGGAGAAATGAATGATGAGAAATCGAAAAATAACTTCTTCGAAGTACATTGAATGTTCAATATTGAATTTATTAAAACTTTGTATAAAACATAATAACATTGTACATTAATATATTACAAATAGAAATAATTAGGTTAAAATAAATTATAAATACTAAAAGAGGGTGAAACTTCTGGGTTCGGCGAAACTCAACGATTTGGCGAGATTCAGTGACGGGTGGATGGTTGTTTGTTGTATTGGACTTTTAAACTTGAAAATTATTCTCTCGGTTTTAAGTGAACGAGGATGCATGGATCAGAAGAACTACATAAATTAATAAGGTAGAATGAACTTATAACGTTTTAATTTTCGCAAGAAATTAAAAGGCATCTAAAATTTGAGAAAAAAGAGAATTTTAAGTGCCTTTAATTTCTTAATCTAATTTTATTAAAATATTTTGAAACTATTAAATGTCATTAAAGACTTTTTAGTAATTTTTATTTTTTTATTTTATTATATACAAAGACAATTTTATGAAAAAACTTGTTTTTAATTATCAAGTCTTGGAAATAAAAATTTAAAATTTCTGAATTTTTGACTAAAAAATGTAAAGCAGATTTTCGTGTTTTTAGCATTTTGTTAAAATTTAATATTCAAACATTTTTAAAATATCTCTATGTTATGAGATCTTTTTTTTTTTCATTAATTAGATATAGAAACATGTAAATATTGTATTTATGTAAATTATTCTATATATGGCAATCATTGATATAAGGTTAATCTAAAAGAGTGCCATAAAAAAAAAAAAATAATAATAAAAACAACGATATGAGTTAACTAAGGTAAACTACGCGGTAAACCGTCACGTGAAGTCAGCTCGCGTCAGTCCTCATTGATGGTCTTATGACGGGATTGGATTTTTGCGGAAAAGTGATTAGACAGGGAAAGTACATTAAAAGCCGCAAAAAACGTCTTTATACTCACTGAGTGTGAACGCGCGTACGCAAATTTGGTATTTTTACAATCTCGCCAAAAAGGTAAAACGTTTATTAATCCGCGGAAAAACGTGTGACAACACAGCAAGAATGCGATGCGCTTCGAACGGCCATTTACGATTCGTTCGCCGAATGCAGTTTCACCACAAAGAATCTGAACTCATTGTTAGCTTAACCTAACTTAGGTATCCGACGTATGATGAAAGCGCATCTGCCGGGATCATATCGGTTATTTCTGTACGATATCACAAATTCGTTTCGTGTACTTCACGAAAGTCGATTTTGTATTTTTTTTTTGTTTTTCAAAAATTCTTTAGTTCAATTATTATGATCACAAAGTCATTTTAGAGTTTTCCTGAATTCAAAATTCAAATCTAAAATAGTGTTTTATAATTTTTACATGCCCCCGTGATTTTTGTATAAATATAACAAACCAATTCTAAGTAGAATAGTTACTCGTAGTATATTATCGGATAATGGTACTGTTTAAATATCAAAACAAACATTGTTTTCGACTTAAAAATAACATTTTTCAAATCAACTTTATAGAATATCAATTAAGTACCTAATATAGAACCTGTATAAATTATAAACATTTTCAGTCAATTGATTTAGTGCGCTGTTTAAAATTTTCAGGAACATTTATATTCGAGACACGAAATTCTCAGCCCTACTGATAATAACATACAGGCATTTATTACAATGGATAATCCGTACATGTTCGTAGAAAATACGTTCTGTCCGTAATTATAAATTTCGATTTGGTATGGCAAAAAATGATTGACGACTTTGATTGAGGGACTCGCAAGTAGATGGCTTACAAGTTACAAACAAAAATTTTCAAGTACTTTTAAGTACGAATTTACGTATGCGTCGACGACGTCGTAAGTATAATATTTTGGTCCATCACCTATTCGTTCCACTAATCTTGTTGATACAGCGATAACCACGTACAATCGACGACTGCATTGATTTGGAATAAAAAAATAGCGACAACACACACCAAAAAACCCTTCGCTATTACTTCGTGCACAAAAATAAAGTTTTGAAAAAAAATTCAAGTTGTGACATTACACTTGGTAATGATTAAACCTTTGAAAGAAGTGATGTAACATGGAAACTAAATGAAATGCCGTATTGTAATATTACAAATACCTATGACGACAAATAAGATTAATTGTAAAGCTAAACATTTAGTCAACACAGTTTTTACTTGGCAAGACGCATGAGCGAATGCAAATAAATCACCGCCATAAAAATTTTTGTAAATAAATTTATAATAAATTATAAACAATATGTTGAACTAAGTGTATTAGAATTAATACTATGATTCAAACTGCCCAGCGTTATATCCACTCGTTTTATACCGGTTCGCAATAGAGTGTACATATAATTATCATAAACAAGTCGATGGTTGACGAAAAGTTATTCCAAAGATTTGTTAAAACAACGTACCGCAGAGATAGTCAAAGTTGTTTTAGCAAAGAAATCGACAGGTATATTGTTATACCTATTCGCTTATAAAAAAAACGACTTGACAGTACACTGTTTTATCTGAAGTAAACATTAATGTTGGCAAGTGAAAATCTTTTGCGACGACAAACGTATTGAAACGAATAATTTCTAAAAAAAAAAAAAAAAAGCTAACTCATATCGACGTTCAATTTTTTGCTCACGATTAACTTCTATGGATCGCGATTGTATGCTTGACCACTCTTTGTTGTACGTGGCCAATACTTGAAGTCACAAAGTAAATAATACACGAATATGTATTTATTTTTTATGTCTATTGATTTTTCTTCAAAACCATATTCATTTTATTATTGTTTGTTACATATGAATTACAGATAAATCTATCGATCACATAAAATCGCTAGTAAACAAAACAAAACATTATCTGCACAAAATTACACTCAAAAATTTAATTCTGACGAAAAATACTTTTCAATAAGTTTACAAGGCAAATCTTATTATTTGACATGAACAATATAAATTAAATCTAATAAATGTATCTAATGTACCTAATGAATAGACAAATTAAAAACAATAGGAACAGCAAAAACAGATCAAAAGTTCAGAAAAATTATTATATTATCTTCAGTATGCGAGTTTCAAAATACCAAACAGGGAAAAAGCGTAAATATAGAAAAGTGGGAATCGTGGTCTTTGAAAGGAGCGGATAAGTAGTGGAACACTCCCTTTTCATACGGTCACTAATACCCAACTATAACAAAAGATAAGTTTTTGAAAGGAATGATAAAAATCCTGCTACACTGGACACAAGCCTTGCCGTAAAGCTTTGTGGAAATCTTAAGTAGATAGAAATAAGAAGGAGCACGGTGGATAATGCATATAATTTATAAAATTAAAGGATAATATGGAGGCTCGTTAAGGAGAACAAACCGATTCAAAGGATTCTTGATGATACGCAAGGAACGCTTTCCAAGTACGAGGAAAAAAATGACAATCTATATACAAATGAATCATAGCCTCTGTAGGAACACACATACAGAATTAATGATGATGTAAAGAACTTATAAATAAACCGTAAATGTGTAGTTCGAAAACGATGTACGACACAATAAATGAAAATGCACACGTCCGTTCCATATATAGTGCATATAATACATATATGTATATTATACTGCGATTTGATGATCTGGTTTTTCTTTCGAACACAATATAATACTACATAATGCGTATGAGATTATATCTATTTATAATTAAATCAAATTTTAGCGTATATTAAATATTCCACGGTACAGAAATTCGCAGGTAACGTCATTACTATACAATCGTGAAGTCGTTGGTTGATGTGCATAACGTTCCAGTTTAACATATATGCTAACAATAAGTATTAATTATAATAATAATTATTATTGCTAAGAACCGTAGATAAATTAAACCATACGAACAAACGGGAAACTAATTCGTATTGCAATCTGTACATTGCTTAAAATCGATGAAAGGATCTTAGAATTTGCTGTTATTTTTGGTTCTTATGTGATCGGTACGCATAGTTTATATTGTTTTTTTTTTGGAAATTCGAGGTAATAGTAGTGTTGAACCTAAAATAATATCTCCCCAGAACAGTACTATTTTAATTTAGAAAGGTATCATACGACATGATAAGAACGATAGCCTAGTTTCCAAAATATCTTGTTTTCATTAACTCTTATTTAATATTTTTCACATTATCTGGATAGAGCTGATATTTCATGTTTATACACGAAAAATTACTATAAACCAAATGTTAATATAACCCGTAACATATATAACATGCACAAAAAAAAAAAAAAACCAAAATGATAATTAAATTTCAGTGTATTAGATATTTACTAGATGTATGATTTAAATCAGTGTTTTCTCAATCTTTGTGTCGCAGGATAAGTTTTAGTGCGTCACGAGTTATTTAAATACAATTATAATTGTTTTACAGTATGTTGCCAAGTATAAAATATTTTAACTGTGTGTTGCTGTAATAAAAATTATGAGAAACAACGATTTAAATCATATAGTGTTTACTTAATGTATTGAAATTTAACCATAATTTTAGTTTTTTTTTTTTTTGTGCATATTATATATATTAAGGGTAATGTTAAAATTTAGCTAATAGATGGATTTTTGTATTTGAATACGACATGTCAAATCTATCCGGATAGTATTAAAAATATTAAATAACAGTTTTTGTTAGCATTCTGTACACTATAGTGCAGTCTTGTTGCAGTTTATTTGAATAAATTACGTATCAAATACGTAATTTAAATAGTTTTGAAAAATAAATACTTAGACGTAGTATTTTAAATAATTTTCCAAAGTATCTGTATTTAAAATGAAATAATTTTTTCAATTACTGTTTTTACAAATTGTATTTCAATTATCTTCATTAAAATAATAAATAATTTTAACAATTACATTGAAACTTACAAACAAATATATCGTCATATAGAGAAATTCGTTAAATAAAAGTATATATTGAATAACAATAAGAATCAGGGTTCTTAAAAATAATTTGTTGAACAGAAAATTTCATAAAGTAGAAGTTATTTTTACAGAAATTTTACTGTAACTGGTAAACTTATACACATTTATGGCTGTAATATACTACATTATTACTCATATCAACCAAAAATTTCATAACTAATTTGGAGAATCGTTTTATTTCTATTTTTCAATTAAATTTTAATTAAATTTATTATAGCCTATGGGATCTTCGAATTGTTTTATTCGTTGAAACCACGCATATGAATATATTATTAAAAATTCTTTTAATTTTTTTTTTTTTTTATGTTTAAATGGTAAACTATGTCATTAAAATTGTATAAGTAATTTAAAGTATCCATGAATACTTTTTTGAAGTATTCAAATACGTATTTTAAATACTTTTGAAAATAGATATCTGTATTTTAATAATTTTAAAAATTATTTTTTACAAGTCTGCTATAGTGTCACGATAATAAAACGTAGGGCCGCCAGAGTATAATCAATAATCCTTTTCTAACTTATAATTTATCTTAGCGTTTAAGTGAAAAATAAAAAGGTCTTGTACTCTAGTACAATGTCAGACGATTTTTTTTTTTTTTGTTACATGTTATTACCTTATATTCTATACGATTACAATGTTTGTTTTCACATGTGATATTTGTGAGTACAAAATTGTTTTACATTTTTATTTCATTAAAACAGAAATATAAACAGTATTTTATCGATTATTTGAAAAATTGTTCTCTAAAAAAACGAAAATATAATTTATTTAATTTATTTAATGAAAATGATTTAAATATACTAAATGAATTGAACGATGGCAAGAAATATCTTCGTTAGGTGTGTTATGCTAATATACATATTAAAAGTAATCTATAATGAATTATTACTAATTATAAACACATTATACATATTCTTACTATATTTAATTTTTTTTTTTCAATTTATATTTGAATTGTTCAAAAATTACATATTAGCCGACCTATATCGAAATTAGCCAAATGTTGACATAACCCGTAACATATACATAACCTAAAGTGATAGGCACCTGTTATATATAAAAATTTAAATAAAATTAATATGGTTTATGAATAAATCACGCAAACATTTATTGTAATGAGTGTGTTTCGAAAAATGTGGAAAATAAATATCAATGGGAAATGTCGTTGAACATTAACTAAAGAGTACAGAATTGTGTGTGTTTAACGGTATATATATTTTGTATTTGAAATAACATACATTTGTAGTGCGTAGGTTGTCTCCAAACTATTATCGAACACTTACTTTTTCTTTTTAACAGCTTAACGGTCCATTAAGGATCTGTGCTGCCACTTGTAAGCCTCTCCATTTTTCTCTGTCCAGATTCCTGTCTGCTGCTGCAATTCTATACAGTGTGTAAACGGTAATCGAGAACACTCAATATCTTTGCGTAGAAACCTGCTATTTGAGTTCTGTTTTTTTAGCAGTTGTTATGACATAAAAATACACATTTTTATGGTCTTTGAATTTTTTGTACTTAACTAGTCACGCGCATGCGCATGCCAACTTTTTTTTTTAAATGGCAATCTCCTGCTTTAACCACTAATTATTTTTTGCCTATTTTTTTAATGAATTTTGTTAGTTGAATCAACTTTCTAAGTCCAAAATTGATCAAGTTACAGCAATTAAAAAAAAAAAAAAAAATTTAAAAAAAATGCGCTTGATTTTCAGCTTTTTGATTGTAACTCTGAAAATAATTATTATGGGATTGTTAAAGATTGACATTTTCATAACTATTTATTACGGTGATATTCATACGTTATTTTAAGTGCAATTACTGAATAATTTTCTATTAGAACGTTAAGTTATAAATGTATGTATAAATTGTTCAAATTAATTAGGTAATTACCTCTGATAATCTAATACTTATCGTATTTTTCGGTCATTAATAAGATTAAACATTAGGTTTACCTTATTGTAAACTTTTATCTGTATGACAATTTGATATAAAATTAAATACGATGAGATAAATGAAATAACTGAACATTTCGATATTTTTCATCGTTCAAACCGTGCGATACTCCGTGACAAATATGCCTCATTCAGATAAAGTTGATAAGTTGTTTATTTATTGGGAGTGTACGTCTTGCGGCACAAACATATGCACAACGTTACCCAGGTATAATTGTCTTTATTTTTCTTTAGATAGTCTTCTAAGTTAGTTTCATTATTTTTATTTACTTCAGATAAAGAACATCCTGTCCATAGTTTTTTTTATAACTTAGAAAGGAATCTAAGAACCTATGGATCATTTTCTAAAAGGGTAAATAATTTAAAACAAAGACGAGGTGATGCTTTAGGTGAAGAGGTCGAGGAAAACCTATTAGCCTATGTTCGAGCAAATCCCAGAAGTTCAACACGGCACGTTGGTAGAGAGCTTGGAATATCTCATACCACAGTTTGTAAGATATTGAAAAAATATAAAATGCATCCATATCGACCAGATTTAGTTCAGCATTTGCGTCAGGGTGATGCACCTCGTAGACTAGCTTTTGTTACGTGGTTGATGACCAGTTTAGACGAAAATCCATTAATTTTAAACTCAATATTATGGACAGATTAATCCAAGTTTACTAATAATGGTGTAATTAATAAGCAGAATAACCGTTACTGGGACGATCAAAATCCACATCGGACATTTGAAACCAACAATCAAACTGTTTGGGGAACAAACGTTTGGTGTGGTTTAATTGGTGGTAAATTGCTTGGTCCATTTTTTTATGATGGAACACTCAATGGTAGACGATATTATAATTTTTTACTAAATGAATTACCAATGATGCTTGATGATATTCCTTTAGCTCTAAGAGGTAATATTATTTTTCAACACGATGGTGCTTCAGCTCACAATGTTCACAAAGTTCGCGACTATTTAAATGCACAATTTCAAAATCGATGGCTAGGAATTTACGGACCCATTGAGTGGCCACCACGATCACCTGACCTTACGCCATTAGATTTTTTTTTATGGGGACACTTGAAAACAATAGTGTATGCCGATCCTTCTATAAATCTTCAAAATTTAAAAGATAAGATAACAGCAACATGCAATCAACTGACTGATGAACAAATTACTGCTGCAACAAATAAAGAATTTATGCGGCGCGTTGAAGCATGTTTTGTTTACGGCGAAGAACAGTTTGAACAATTTATTCATTAGATTTTTTTTTATTTCTAAATTTTTATTAACTAAATAAATTGATAACTTAAATAAGAATTGAATTTGTTTTAAATTATTAATACGTTCTAATAGATCCATTAAATGTAAAGAAATAAACAACATACAAATTTACGTTTTTTCTGCTATAATAAATTATGATTTATTACACAAATTAATTATCACTCACACATCTTTTTCTACAGGACCCTTTCCATCTAGTCCTTAGTCCTCTAAGTGGTCGTTTCTTATTAATTTTTGTACTGTTCAAACATCGCATTAATATATGGTTGCCAGAGTATGAAATCACAAGATCAACACATACTGACATCATGTTTTGGTCTATTTTTTTACACGTATGTTCTGGGTAGGGAAAATAAAAATTGTACAGTTGTGAGTGTAAAATCAATATTTTAATAACCGTTTTCGCAGGTAACAGTGTACTAATAACAACTAATATTCACAGACCGTCGAATTAGATATCTTCTCTACTATACGGTTCGATGCCTAATTTGGAAACCTAATTTGGTCGAATTGATTCGCGATTGAAAGCGGTATTTTATTAAGTTGATACGAATTGGTTTCCGTTTGTTTTCCGGTCAAATAATTTCAATTTTTAATCTTTAATAAATGGTAGGTTGAACAAACATATTTGATATAAAATACAAATTAGATATTATAAAATATAAATGTTTCTTCACTCCATAGTATAAATGCAACAAAATGACAATAGATTGTTATATTAGAGGTTTAGCAAAGTATCGCTTATACCGCGATTGATTAAGATAACAATTGAGATATTGAGACTTACGTTGCTGACAACAATGTTAGTGAGCACTGTACAGTCTTGAATAATACATCGTCATTTATATAAATTTATTTTCTCAAAAACATAGATTGTATTTTAATTAATATTTTTTTTATAATTTTTCGTTATTTTTGAGTTTATGTTCAGTTGAAAGGGAAGTTGAAGTTGTTAATTATTGACAGCTACAAGTTCGGATTCCAAAAGAACGTTTCGGAGGATAACATACAGTGGTGGATATCTACAAAACGAAAATGAAAAGCTTACGTGAAATCGAATGTAGAATGGTTACGAGAAAAAGTCTTATGTCTGTAAAATTGAGAAGGAAAATATGCATAATCAAATGGGAATCGATTCGGATCAACTTAATCAAATACCTTTTCCAAACGGGAACAAATTCGGTACAGGCCCTATTCGAACACCAAGACTCAAGTCACGAAACTTGTTGTATACCAGAAAATCCGGGGTGCATTGTGACCCTATATTCGCATATCCCGACCAGTCCAATCGTTAACGTCTTGCACATGTGAGTACCAGAGCGTAGCTAAGGAGGATATAGCTTACAAATATATTAATTTTTAACGGAATTTTAAATCGACCCATATATGATCCAATACTTAAGCTGCTTATAACTTTTCAAATTTTTATTATTTAATTATATTTTTTTACTTTTTTTATTATTATTATTTGGTTGCACCCTTGCGTGTGTACATGGATACAAGGATCCATGCATAGGCCAGACATTTGTCTAATCTATTATACAGATAGATCATCACGGTCTGTATGTTGTATTTCTTAAAATTTTCACGCGGTCTTGTATATTCTTATTTTGACAAAATCTCACGCATGCCCACATGTCACCATAGGTATAGATATAGGTATAGACATAGGTATAGTCGAAGATTACTTGTGAGTACAGGGTAATTTTCGATTTTATTATTTACAGTTTCGATCTCAATAACATTCTATTATGTAGAAATATCATCCAAGGTGTAAAAATTACATTTATTATTCTGTTATATATGATTTGCTTTCGTTGTGAATGGGTAGATAAAAGAAAAAATCTTTTATATTTTGTGTTACTGCGATAGTCTGAAATAACTAATCGAAAAGTATCGATATTAGTATTCATTATATTTATATATCAAAATGATGTGACGTGGTAATAAATTAAAATGTTTCCGATATTATTGGAAACCATTGTCTAATTCGAATTAAGTAGACGGTAAGGAAAATAAATAAACGAAATCCCCATCGGCTCGTATCGTTTTAGGCGTGTATTAAATATGACTTTCAAATACTAGATATGCGTTTGTATTATGAAAGTAAATGATATATGATGAAAGGATTTGTTATTATAAATAATTTTTTGTATAACATGCGACGACTATTTTGGCGAAATATGCATTCTAAATGTTTTATTAAAAAGTTTTACAATCACACGTAATACATATACAAAGCGCCTGTTCTTCAAATCCAATACTTTAAATTGTTGAACAAACAACCACTCATACATTTATGTATATTTATTTATCTATGTATGTATTTATATACTATATAGCTGGTGCATGTTAATAATAATGAACATTTCAAGTTCTGCTTAAATGTATTTGACTTGATAGTCACTAAGCTAAACTAAGCTTTCACTTACTACACTACTCTGGTAAAATATTTATTTTTTTTTTTTAATTTTTTCTACTGTATTATTCAAATAAAAGTCACTAAATAGTTATTTATTTACAACTTTGGTTTTACTGAACTATTCGAAATGACTAAATATCGTAATCGTACCAACACTGTGCGTACTTTTGTTGCTATATTTTTTACGATAATGGTTTACAAAATCAATAGATATACTGCAGGATAGTTTTTCAACGTTTAACGTTGCAGGTTTACAGTGTCATAATTTCGATACGTATTTAAACAAAACATCATTCAACATTTTTTCAAGCTATTGTAGCACAATCAAAAATTATATTTTGTTGACTTCCTAATTTTACACACGGAAAAAATGGATATACATTGGATAAAATTGATTGTCGAATCGGTAAATAGTTCATTATTCGGAAAAAAAAAATATTTATTTTTATAACACGTCACATTAATTTAAATGAATTAGGTTTTTAAATTTTAAATTTACACGGGTTATACAATTACTAAGTACGACGTATATATTAGACAGAGGCGAGGGGGATTTCGGGTCCGTAACCCTCCATTGAAATTTCAACGCTTACATTTTTTATGCGATTCAAATAAAATTTTATAAAACTTCAAATAAAATAGTATTAATATTATAAACGTATTTTGAAATCTAAACCATTTTTTATTTGTTATCGTATTTATCATATTCATTATAATTAATATTATACAATGTTGTGGCCTTTAACCCGAGGATTGTATAACTTTTAAGATAAACACGAACAGATAAGTTGTAGTTCGTAATAATAACTATCGTTTTGTGGAGGTACCTGTCATGATAGTGATTATTGGCGGCAAATATTATATTATATTATCATATTTATAATCAACAGACCCGTGTTCGCTTGAACTACAAAAAATCTATAAATAGATATTAGGTATTTTTCCATTTAATAAAACAAAAATTATTAATATTAACTATCATAATTGTAATCAATAATGAGAAACGAGACAATGACCAATGGAACTATTACCCATATAACTTGTTAGTTATTAAATGTCAATTGACGTTTATGTGATTTTGTGACCCGTGTTTTTCATATTTTTTGAAGATTTTTAATTTTATTGAATTCGAAAAACTTTTGCAAAACGAAAAAAAATTGTATTTTTTGACAAAGTTAACCTTAAATGTATTTCTAGGGCATTTTTATACCATTTTAGTGCATTTTTTTTGTTTTTAAAGCATTTTTAAATATTTGTTCATAAAAATTAACGAAAATTACAGAGAAAGGATACTATCCAACTAACGACAATCATTTTTGTTTCAAAATATAAGACAACATATATATTCAATGTAATAGCTATTTTGTTCAGGTTAGTAATAATGACTAGGTAGCAAAAATATTTTAAAGTATTAGCAATTTATTTTATTTTAAATTATGATTTAAAACGAATGAAAAAAAAACAGATGTATTACAGAACTAAACTAATGACAATGTAAAATACTATAAAAAAAAATAAATAAAAACATTACTGTGGTATAATTTTAAATTTTTTCTCCAATTTTTAAGCTATAAAAAATATAATTTAAATGCATTTTTATAATACATTTTTTGAGACATTTTAGGGTATTAAAATCCTGCCCCTAGTTATAACTTATTATTTATTTTATATTTTATTATAGATAATATCTTATTCGATATGAAGTTAATGTATGGTGATGATAAGTATAAAGTGATCTATGATCTAAGGAAGTACCAAATTGTTTTAACAATAATTTGCATGATTGTAATATATACGAGTAGAAGCGTTTTCAAAGTGTGAACTATTAATTAATTAAGTAAATTTTCTCGATCTTTAATAGTAGTATTTTTTTATTTTTTTTTTATATCAACGTGTAACGTTTTAATCACTGAACCACTACCAAGCATTTGATGCCGCGTAACGTCGTAAAATAAAACTTTTTGCGTGTGGAACGATAAAATGATTGTGTTTGTAGTGTCTGCAATCAATTACACAATAATTTAAGCTCAATTTAGTTCATAAAAATAATTAACTACTCATATAATTCATTGGGTTTTCATACTTTGACGCGTATTATCAGCTAGTTTACCTCCAAGTACTTATTTTTGAAATATTTTAAGTTTCACGTTAATTTTAAATGAATAAAATTTATTCAAATTTATTTAAATGTATATTTATTTTCCCTCTTTTTTTATATGTATACAAGTGCATCGTTTGAGATTCAATTACTCGATGTGAGTTACAAGTTTATATTTTATTCACTCGATAGCGAAAATCGTTTGTGACTTCTATTGGACATTTCGTGTAATCATAATGAATTCCTAGTGAAAAATACTAGGAAAAAACTATCTTAAAATTACCAAATTTAGTTGGTCATAATAATTATAAAAAATATTTTAATAGCGTGCATACATAATAAGAAAATCATAGTAATCTTAATAAAGTTTATTTTGCTAGCAAATAGTAATTATTAATATATTGTTAATAATTTGTTAGTATATATTTTATCAGATGGGTTGAACCACTATAAATTCCTCGTTTGGTTTTTTTTTTTTTAATTATGATATACCAAAATTGATATCATACACATTGATTTCAAAGATTTTCAAATTCAGGGTCAAATTAATCAAAATATATTGCGAAATTTTTATTAGGTTGATATTATAATCAAAATCGAGGCGTTCGTTTATTATGTAGGTACCTATATACCTAGTAAAATACAAAAAAATTGTGTACAACAGTTTGATTGATTATCTCTCACCCCACTTATAAACCTTTCGGAGAACTTGATCGCCCAATTCCAGTGCATTTTATAAGAAATTTTCACTGGGCGACAAAAAATGTTTTTCTCAAAATAGTCAATGTATAATACCATAGTACGATTATAGTATTACACTTTTGTTTCGCATTATTTCGCCCAACCTTTTAAAATACTGTCGACAGAGTATAATCACTGGGCGACATTTGTGTCACCTAGTTAACTAATTAAAAAATGCACTGCCCAATTCAATGTTCCATCCTTATCCAAACTAATCACTTCTCTTCAAATTTTCTTTAAAGTTCACCGCTAGTCCGGAAATAGTGAACCTGCCTCTTCTTTAAAATCAAAATATCTATATATTATCAATGAATCCATATTCGACCAGTATTTTTTCTTTTTTTTTTTTTTTGGACCATATCCCGTGAATATAAAATAATAATAATATACTGCGAAACATGTATTTTATAACCTATGAACCCTAGCTTATTCAATTTAAAAAAAATATTTAACTCGTGTTCAAAAATTGTAAATGATTCGCATGACTGTTACACGTTTCCATCAAAAGTGAAAATTTCCCTTTTACACCGATACTAGTTTCCATCAAATAAATTTTCTGTACCTCTTTACTAGTTTTTGCTAATCATTATATCCAATTTTTGCTATATTTCTTCAATATTATTAGTGCCAAACATGCGGTAAACAAAACAAAAGACAGCATTTACATTTGATGCTGTACTCTCCAGCCGTTCATAGTTGTTAAATCATTCAATTAGTTTAATGATTTTTCTTTCAACATTTTCGTTTCAATATAAGGTTAAAGTAAACAAAAGTATCAATATGAGTAAATAATTTGGTCTGTTGTAGATTTTCGACAAATATATAGCAAATATTAGATACTACACCAGCTAATTTTTTTTTATTATAAATTAACCAAATGCCAATTTTAGATAACTTATTTTGGTATTCGGTCAATAATCCAAGCTTTTTAATTTGACGATACCAAGCCCACGTTAAATGAAATCGGTACCCAATTGTTTCGGTTCGTAGTCAATTTGCAAGTACAATATTTAAAATTTCTTTTTCAAAATATGTGTTTATACTTCAGGGCGATAAACATCGGTGATAATCGATCGATAGATATTTATCAACAACTAATTTAAATTTATGTTTTTTGGTTTTTTGTTTAGATTTGTAATTTTTGTAATTTATAAATAAATAGATGATAAATTATATCATATGATGTATGATAAAGCTTCATCTCTTCGGTTCTAGTGCGGAGTGATTAAATTATTACTATCTTATTTTATTTTAACGTTAAAACAAGTCAATAAAATTAAATTCATAGCAGTGTGTAATATTAACCATATGAATATATACCACATATGATATTGTACAAAATATGTAATACTAGTGAGTTGTGTGATTGAAAATGATTTGGTGGAAAATGGAAAGGCATACTTTTGGTGGAAACATGTTCCTCCCGATTCGCAGTGCTTTATCTTTAAAATATGTATAGTAGTGATCGGAACGAATTATGTTTTCTAAACTCGCGGATTACTGTGATATTTTTATATAATAATATTTTGTGTATGGGATCGTGCAGAGAAAAATATTAGAATAATAAAACAAATAAGTAAAAATTGCTTTTACGGCATCCGAATGTTTTCGTATTATTTCGTAAAATATACGAGTGTTGCATAATATAAACAAGAGCGATTTTCAGCTGTTTATATATTTGTTTTCGTTTATTAATGCTCTTTTATCATTCTTCGGGTCAATTAATGCAAAAAAAAAAAAAAAAAATAAGAAAAGTTTTGTTTAAAAAGATTTATAACGAGCCTATAAACTATATTAACATTTGTCATGCCGTCTTGGTTCTGAAATATTAAAAAAATAGCTGGATCTTTTGAAAGCTTTTGTCTTTGGACGGGAATATTTCAAAAACCAATATTGTAAAAATCGCACAAAGCGCGGGTGTCACAAATGTCTAGGTCAATACAAATAGCTATAGACGATCGTGACAATAGCGATCACGTAAAGAATAATAATAAAATAAAGAGCCTAGAGATTCGCCGTCCCACGCAGATCGACTCGATCGTTTGACGGAAAACAATATGGCAATAAGTGCATGCTTGTACCGTGTATTACTATATGATTGCTTTAATTGAAATCGGTTGTACTGGTGAAACGCCGCGTTTGCCGTACCATAATTTATTGAACTTGCCGAGGTTTCGGCAAAAGCGTAATAACGGTCGCCGCGGGCCTAAGAAAGTTTCGCAACCGTTATCGGACTACGACGAATATAACAAAATATCGGTCTCGGGGACCGAGTCGACGACGACGAGAAAAATAAAACAAGAATAATAATACAAAGTTTATTATACCCGCACGTCTTATTAATTTTACAGTAATCTTATAAATCTATAATCGTATAAATCTAGACGCGGACGACTCGACGTGATTAAAATGATCTCGATCGCGCTCGGACGATAATTGGCCAATAGATCTCCGGCGTCCCCGGGGCCATATATTATTTGATATATTTGACGGTTTTTCTCCGCCGAAACGGGAAAAATCAAACGGAAAACGAACACGACCTCTGACCGGTAAAGCGTTGTGCAACAAGATTGTACGTGTATCACTATTATTACGTTATTGGTAGAGAAAAAAGTAATACGAGCACTGGTCGGCTACGGCTGGCAGCGAGTGCACGTAATCGCGTTCAGTCGGCGAACGATTTAACCGAACGGACAGGGCCAAACGGATTGATACGGATATTTCACGATCCCTTGTCGGGAGCGCGTGAGCGGTCTCCGTGGTCGGGGTGGGGGGAGTGCGCGCCAAAGTAAGACCGATCGGACTCGTGCGGCGTG